>NW_024609880.1:111599201-111849131 GCF_016920785.2 Ixodes scapularis | reverse complement strand
GTGCGTGCCTTTTTAACGCGCTAGACTTATAGGCCCAGCCACGCTAAAGGTCGCGTATTTAAGGTTACGAAACGCCCGTGGCTGAAGTGCTCGTGGCTGAAGCGAAGTTGGCTGAAGCGTGTGTGGCGGAAGCGCCGGTGGCTGAAGCGCCCGGGGTTTAAGCGACCTTGGCTAAAGCGCCGATCGCGTAAGATATTAAGCGTCGGTCGCGTGAGCTCTGGTTGCGTAAGTGGCGGTCGCGTTAGCTCGTAATGATGTATTCGCACGAGGGATTTTTATCCCAGGAGAAAACCTTGTACGTCATGGAGGCACGAGAGGGAAAGAACACGTGAAGGAGGAGGTGTGCAGAAAATACAAGCGAGTATTCTCACGAGAGTCGGAATAGTCGGAGTAGTCGGAGTTTTTCTTTTTGCGAAAGTTCTGGTGACCTTAGGGACTCGTCAAGTAGAAGGCAGAGAGGAAATTAAAAAAAAAAAATCGGTTCGACGATTAATGGGATTTATCGGATGAAAATGCCTTGAGGGCATATTAATCGGATGGCCTGGCGTGGCGTCGCTAGCTTTCTTCCGTCGTCGCTCTTGGATACGGTCAGCCACATCACTCGTAAAAAGAACCACATCCATCGCCGGAGCGGCAACTGATCTGGGCCGCAGTAGAAAGCGGCGCGTCGCCTGCTCGACTTTGCCTCCGGGCTAGCTGTGCGACGCTCGTATTGGTCCAAAGCGCTGACGTCAGCACGCGTCACTTTCTCCCTCTCTCAACGCCGCCGTGTTGAGGCATTGAATCAGCAAACACGATACGTCCTCACGGCGGATCGGTGGCCGAGTTAATTAACCTAGTGGATGTGCTCTTGCCAACACCAATCTATCCCACAATTTATGAAGACAGCCCTGGTCGAGATGTATTATGTCGCGTAAAAAAAATGGAAATCCCTCCAGCGGCCAAAACGTTTTTTTAAGTTGCACTGTTCTGTACTACCGACCAAAATATGGCTGAATGAAAAAGGGGCGTTTGTTCTATGGAATGTGAATTGTCTACTGCGCAAAACACGAAAAATTATAGAACATGTTTTTATTGATTGCTGGCACAGAATTTTCTTCTGGGGTACGTCCTGCAGCGCACGTTCAAAAAATACCTTAACATTTCACCGTATTCAATATGTTTTTTGCCTGTTTCTTCGGAAACATTGTGCCATATGATCTCATTATTCTCTTGGGTTCATATAGTATATGAAGGTCTCGGATGCATGTAAGAAACGCTATTCAGGCACCAAAACCTGTTCATTTTTATTTTACTCCTTGTTGTGGGAACCAAGGCAGGGCAGATCACGTACCTTTTTACGTCCGGGGACCTGTCCGGTCAAAGGGGGAATCCGATGCCCGCCCGGGCCGTTCCACCGCGCGGCCGACGGCTACCAGCGAGGGCGGTCGCCGCGCCGGGTTCGGCCAACGCCATGCCAACAACTATGATCCCGGTATCCAACAGCGTTTATTGAGTACCAGGGGTCCCCAACAAGACACTGTGGTCGAGCGAGCCGCGGACACAGTGTGCCCGCAGCGTCCGCCGACCTGAGAGCCAAAGGGGTAATGGCGAGCAGAGTCATCGCCGGACGGACGAGCTCACGCCCCTACCCGTCATCACAGGAGTTCGGGGCCAGGGCTCTGGGCAGACGGACGTCCACAGGTAGTGGGGACGCCGACTGTCAGAGCGCAGGGAATCACTAGCGTTGAGTCATCGCCGGTCGGACGAGCTCAAGCCGCAGCTCGACTCGTCGCCCGGAGTCCAATCCAGGACTCCCCGACCACACGGCCGTCCACTCGAAGGGCAGGCCCGACTCTCCCTCGCGCGATCTCGCTGTTCCCCCGAAATCGGGGAGACGCGCGGAGGGGTGCGAGAGAGTAAACCAGCATGGTGGCGTAGTCTCTCGGACACGATACGGAGCGACAGGGCTGGAAATCAGACGGCTTCGCCCGGAACGTCCTCGGCTTGCGCCTTCTCGGGGGAGGGGAACCAGTGGCTCCCACAGTGTGAAGCCCAAATCAAAAGTATATATGAGTGTCGCGAAATCCTGCCCGACTGGTTGCCTTTGTTGTTTAGCTTAATGAATATTAAAGTATTCTAGACCATAATGTTCGCCTGAGCTAACCTATGATTTGTACCTCTCGTCCTGTATTCCCATAAAATAAGAAAAAAATTGAAAGGGGAAGGGGAAGGTACGGAGAGGAGGCGATGCCCCTCCTTCTCTCCTGCTCGCCTCACATTTAGGGGAAAATTTTCCGCTAAATATAGCGGGGAATTTTTCCGCTACATTTAGCGGGAAAATTTTTCCGCTACATTTAGCGGGAAAATTTTTCCGACAAATTTACCGAGGAAATTTTTTTGCTAATAATTTTTTCCGCTAAATTTAGCGGGGAATTTACTCCGCTAAATATTGTGGAGATTTCTTCCGCTAAATTTAGCGGGCAAATTTTTCCGGTAAATGTAGCGGGGAAATTTTTCCGCTAAATGTAGCGGGGAAAATTTTCCGCTAAATTTAGCGGGACAATTTTTCAACTGAATTTAGCGTAAAGTTTATCCGCTAAATGTAGCGGAAAAATTCCGCGCGGTTACGCCGCCGCCGCGCGGCTATATGCGCGCTAAAAAATTTAGCTGCGCCCCGCGCCGCGCACCTAAATTTAGCGGAAACATTCCGCGCCGCGCGGTTACGCCGACGCCGACAGCGACGACGCCGCCGCTCAAGCCGGAAACGGGCGTTTAAGAGCTGTGCTCTAAAAAAGATCGGTGGTTGAGTGAGGTAACGCGTCTCAGCAAGGTGCGCGGAGTGAAAGCCTGCGCTCCCAAACCTGCTGGGCTCAATCCCCACCTCTTGCCAGTTTTAATCTGTATGGATGTATCCTCCGTTTCAGACACAAAAGGGAGCTGGGGCAAAAGAAGAGAAGTTGTCTTCTCACGAGGCTCCAGCCCCTTTTTACAGCGCCGGAGGGAGAAACAGGAATATAAACAGAATAAATATACGAAAATACAGCAATTTCAATATCGAAAATAACGCATAACTGTCAACTTCGTACAAAGTGCAGATCATGAGGAGCTTAGTATACAATCTACAATTCTTTTGAATTTAGTGCCAGTGCGTTTTTGTGTAATAACTACTGCGTGGTGAACGTTAAAGTCCCCAGGTTAGAGGGGTGTTAAGTTCGGCCGACAACGTTTGGAGACCTTAATTTTCACGAATATATATTTTGTAGACTCAGTGCCCATCAGATGAAGACCAGCATTGTTTATTTTTTTTTGCGAAATTTTCTTTTGTTTGGGGGGGAGGGGGGGGGGGGAGAACATTAGAAGCATGCTCTCAGTGCGAAGCTCTTTCTGCGAATTGCGCGAACTTGGCATTTGGGTCACCTCTCCCAAAGCAAATCTGTTTTGACTACTGGCCTAGAAATATTTTCTTACGAACTGCGTATAAGGAAGATTAACTCAAAATATTTGTGATTAAGTATCGTCGTTGTTAATTTCTAGAAAGAATCGCAATAGCACATTCCGAAAAATATTAATTTTTTTTCTGCATCTATGAATAGCAGAACTTTCAAAAGTTGCGAGCGTGTTGACATGCATCTTTTTTTTTTAATCTGCGCTAAATATGGTTTGCCTGGGCAGTAAAATAAAATTATGAAAAACGCCTTTTATTAATGACAATTTATTGTGAAGCTCAATTAAAAAATGGACATATTCGATTTTCTTTTTGGACTCGCTCACATTAAGGCTAATGATAGGTACTACTAAAATTAACGGCCATGTCGCTTGACTCAAAAGGCCTGTTTTCTATAGCCGCCGCGTAGGGTCTCTGTGTACGCAACGTAATGGAATCGACCGAAGAGGCTTTGCTTAACATACGTGTATCTGAGCCTTTTGCCTGGCGGATAACATGACATTGCGCGGTGGAACCGGCGCGCCTCCTCACGGCATTGGAGCCGCCGCCGCGGTGTGCCTGTGAAACGCGGCCGGACCTCCCGGCAGGCGCCTGTGAGGCAAGCGGCCAAGAGTGCGCGCACCACACTAAGCAAATTACCTTCGTATGTGCTATGCTCAGCGTGATGAAAATAGACCATCTCTTTCCTGGCGCTTTTGTGTATTTTTGTGCACGAGCTCTTAACAATGACGACATTTTGTTTTCGGCGATTTGTTTGTATTCTTACTCTGGGCGCGTGCTGTAGGCATCGAGTTCTACAAAGAATGTCATCACCCTAAACAAACAGACGCCGAGCCACCCTAGTAGCGCTCGTTTGCGTAAACAGCGGGGCGCGCCGGCCAAAACCGAGGGTCCAGTTTTTTCCCTCCGTGCGCAGTCGCCTTCAGACGGATAATAAAGGCTCAGAAGCGTTTCACACCACGGAGTTCGACTGCTTTTATTGTCCATAACATAGAACATGTATTCGCAGGCCGTAAAACGCGAATAGAAAATAAATACTGAAGGGGTACCCGTTGTGTTAAATTGTTTTTATAAATCCTTGTCATCAGATTTATTTAATAATATTTGTTGTAGCCGCTTGCACTACACTGCTCACAGATACTGGTGTAAACAAGTATTTATTTCCGAAGTGGCTTATTTGTAGACATTCCCGTTCTCGATACCAGCAATTGGTGCTTCAGTGGGTTGCCGCGTGTGCACTGCCAGAAGTGCCAGGATCGAATTCCAGGCACGGGCCGGACGGAATCTCAGTGTCTCGTTTTCATTTTCCCGAACACATGCACGTCCGGCCTTGGCACGTGAATTAGTGCAACATTCGGTAATTTTGTCTTAAGGACTTCCACCATATCAAAAGCAGACTTAATAGCTGATATGGCAGGCCCTCGGATATTAAAAAGAGTTGTATGGTATTTGACGAGGCCTCCAATCCCACCGCAGGCGTTCTTGCCATGCCCAGCAGCTGAAAATAGGCGGTTTGACCGACTAGTACTTGGTTTTTGTGAGCTCATGGGGAGTTCATACCGGTTCTTAAAATGGCTTGCGTACCGTCACTGACGTACGTCACATGCGCGTACAGCGGAGAAACGTCCTCAAGTCACTCGTGAATTTGCGCAACGGCGTAGCATGCATGGGCGGAATGGTAACTGGTGTCATCACTAATGAGGGCGCGGCTACGCATTCCTTATCTAGTTGTCACGACGCATATGAAGATCGAAACTTGCCTCCCTTGTCAGTGATATGACTGAACTTCTTCAGGCAGTACAACTGTCTAGTTTTCTGCGAAATCAAAAGGAAGCAGGACATTACCTTTCTCTAGGAATTGTTTTGCTTCACTTATCGTTTTGTCCTGATCGCGTCAATATAGTTATGCTGCACCCCTTTATTTTTATTTATTTATCCAAAACCCGCAGCGCCTTTCGGCATTACAGCGGGGGGTTACACACCAGACATTACTTGAATACACACAAGCAGGCTTCTTGTGAAGTACATTTGGGTTAAATGACGACAAGAGTACTTGCATACATGGAAGCAAATCACAACTTCGCAACACACAGCATCAATCTATATCACCAAATGACAGCTGGATAGTTTATGTACTATCTTGGAAAAATGAAATGCGAACAGAGGAGCGCGTGGCTCGCGGTACAGGCTGCGCCGCCAGGAAGTGAACCTAGGGGCGAGGGTGCGTGGCCTACTTCGATGTGTTCACACCCCTCGATTGGCGCTCCCCCAGCTTCGGCAGTGCGCCTCTCAGTGCGCTGAAAGCTGTCACCGCTACCTTTGCCTGCTCGGCGAGTGCGACGAGCTTCTTTGCACCGCACGCGCTGAGCCTGCAAAGATAGCGGTGATAGCTTTCAACGCACTAAGTGGCGCACTGCTGAAGCTTGGGGAGCGCGGAGGGAGGGGCGTGAAACCGTCGGAGTAGGCCACGCACCCTCGCTCCTAGACTCACTTCCAGGCGGCGCAGCCTGTACCGCGAGCCACGCGCTCCTCTGTTCGCATTTCATTTTTCCCCGATAGTACATCGAAGCATATCTCAAACCTGCAACACACACTGCATTACTTTTATTTTAGCAACTTGACCGATTCCAGGGCAGAATAAAGGACATCGTTTGACAAAATTGATGCTACGCCGGAAGGTAACCAGTTCCATTGGCAACTTGTTTGCGGGAAGAAAGCACTACTAAAACTGCAGTCCTACATCTCTACTCACGAACCTTATGAACGTTAACGTAGCAGCTTGGGCGAGTTGGTTGCACATGATTACACACACCACAGCACACTATAGCTAACGACACTCACACCTTACACACGAAAAATAAAGCTAAATTCAAAAAAACCGCGCTGCTTGTTTGAATTTTGCTTTATTGTTCGTGTGTAAGGTGTGAATGTCGTTAGCTATAGTGCGTTGTACTGTGTGTGTAAACTTATGAACGTGATCCACGCGTACGGATTGATACTGTGGTGAACAAATATAGGTGTCACCTGGGTTTGGTGGTTTGGGAATGATATATACTGTGAAAAAACGTCAAGCGAAGCTTTGCTCCACGGTATTAGAGTGTATCCCACTGAAGAGTCTGTTTGCACGTGACACACTAAAATCTCTTTCTTTTACCGACCTTCCGTACATAGCGGGCAGCAAAGTTTTGAACCCGTTCTAGTTTATCTTTATCAGCGATAGTCGGCGGGTCCCACGCAGTGCAGGCATATTCTATAATGGATAGAACGCCTTCCGCTGCCGTACGTCTAGTACGCCTTCAGCTGCCGTCTCCGGGGGCGTGTGTGAGCCCGCGTCTCCGCTAACCGGAGCAACCTCCGCGCTATCACTCCCAGTCTCGCCCTCCGACGAACCGTCCTCATCCGCGATGCTGGTCGACCTGGTGTTGACCATCGTCGGTTTCTAGGAGCTCTAACGATCAGCACCCGCAGTTCTCCTAAGATCCGCGAAACGCGAAGCGCGTGACCCCTCAGGGAGCAGCGAAAGCAACGGCCAACCGATTGGGCACCCACGTGGGTGCCAAATTATCTGTGTCGTCACCTAATCGCCACCCGATCACGTCGTCCTTCGCTCGCTCCCCAACACAGGGCAGGGGTCGAAACAGTTTACTGCAAAGTTTAAAACTCCCCCTGTCCTCCTTCGCTGTCGTCCGTCCGTCCGCCACTGACCGGTCCAAAGTTGAGAGAGAGCCCCCCAGAGTTCCTATTCCCCTTTTTACTGTTTTGCCCCTGGCCGATCTCGTGCACCCCCACGGCCTGTACACGTGCCCCCACGCGATCCCCGAACGTGGGTGGCGCACGGGAGTTTTAGTAGATCGTGTTTCCCCCTCCGCTAGCCCTCCACTACGAAGAAACCGCAACTGCGCCTGCGTGCCGATGGCCTTGGCTGTAGAGTTCCGGGTAGCGGAGGGGCTTAGCGAAGGGGGAAACACGGTCTACTAAAACTCGCTAATGCTCGCTCGTCCGGGGACCCGGGAGTGCGGGGAACGGGGGCCAGGAGGAAGGCCGAGGGGGCGACGGGACCCGAGGGAGCGGCCGCGGGAAGGGTCGCTACAACATAAACGGCACACTAACCCGATTACTACATCCCAGCTCTGCGTTTCAGCCTTGTATATTCGTCGTATTGAAGGTACGAATATTCTCGGTGACCCCTAAGCCATAAATAATATTGCCAGCATGTTGATGTTTTTTTCAGTAATGTCGTACCTTTGAGAGTATTTTGAACGGCTCATGGCATGAATCTCTTAGTAAGAAGTAAACGCTGATTCAGTGATTATTTGATGAGTAAAGCTATACGCACTACGTCGTGCATCTCGACCGGAAGTGGCCATACACACGGCGCTTTGAGCTCGTGTCATTTGGGTCACCTTTTTCGGACGGCGCATGTATCACTAGGGAGCACGTTAACCCCCCCCCCCCCTCCCCTCCGCCCCCCGCCTGCATTCACGCCGCTTTGAGGCGACAGTCTGCGGCTGCCAATTACAAACCTATTAACTCACTTGGCTCTCCGTACAAGCCGCTTCGCTGCGTCCAGCCGGCAACCTGAGCTCGCTGTCTCCCTTTGAACCTCCGGAAAGGGAGTCCCATACCATTTAGTTCAGCGAAATTTCGTCAACGTAATTTTTTTTTCCACTTTTTTACAGTGATAATTGGAAAACGAAATGTAAATATCGCCAAACACTCGTAAAAAAAAGTGTCCGAGAAAAAATATCTAAGCTCACGCTGCGGATCGAACTTGGCTCCGCTGCGTATATTGCGAATAAAGCAGACACCTTTCCAAGGCTCCTATAAACTGAAAGGTAGCGCAAACCATTGTCTTGAATGGAAAAGAGAAATATTTGTTCGCCCATGCCCTTTCCCTCTCAAAAGTTCTTTTTCCCCTCGCTTCAGTTGGATCGGGCGCGACACGTGACCGTTACCTTTTCATGATCCCGCGCGATACGGTGGTCTGCTAGAAATCAACGCCATCACTGGGCGAGGCCTAGTGGTGGCTTTGTTGCTTAGGGCCCGGCAGTTGGTTTTTTTATTTTTTACCACGACCTCGGCGGCAACGCGGTGCCATCATGCTGCGCCGTGGAATGCACAAACAGCATTGCAAAAGGGAAGAAACTTTTTGCCGTTCCGACGGGAAAAGAAGATCTTCAGCAACGAAGACAATGGCTCCACCGGATCGGTCGGAAAAGTTTCGACAGCCTCCGAGGGAGACTTTGCGAGGTAAGTCACTTTAAAACTTTGGATCTTATCACCTGTCTCCTTTGGTCTTGCCGATGTAGATCGCCTAATACGAGCATGAGACGAGATAAACATGGAACAAAATTAACGGCGTGAAGAACTTTGACAGGTCTTTTCCCGCGTATTTGATAATGGAAACTGACTCGCTCGCTCTTAGCTCGGTTGCATTAAGCCGGAAGAGTTGAGAACGATTCGTGAGAGACCGGGGTGCCGCTAAAATAAAGAGGGTTGTATTGTTACCATGAGCATACTTGGTCAGTGAAAGGAGAGTCACCAACGATCGAGCAACTTGCGCTTTCGTTGTGCAACATATTCTCGGATCGGTGAGAAAAACACGGAACTAACTTACCGGCACGAAGAACTTAGACACGTCTTTTCGCGCGTATTCGATCATAGAAACTGACTCGCTCACTTTTAGCTCGCTTGCCGAGTCGGCCGAGTTGAGAACGATGCGTGAGAGACTGGGGTGCCATTAAAATAAACAGGCTTCTTGTGATAGCATGAGAATATTGCTCCAGTGAAAGGAGACTCACCAACGATCGAGCACCTCGCGCATTTATTTGTGCAACATCTTTCCGCGATCGGTGCTTCACAAATGGCAACTAAAATTTTGCGATGCTGCATTTATTTTCAGGATCACATCACAAGCGTTCAGTTGAGCCAGTGATTTTGGCAAAGACTGGCCTCAAGAAACTCAAGCTATATGCAGTTCGTTCCATTTTTTCACACCGACCTCTTCCGAATGTGCAATATTCCCCGCGCGCGCAGCTGGCCAAGTAGGCAGCGCGCGCGTGGCCTAACGGTTATCGCGCTTGCCTTCCGCGCGGAAGGCCAAGGTTCGATCCCTGGCCGCGGCTACACATTTTCATTGACACTGTAATGTGATGTTCTGGTGAATTCGAGAACCGTCTTGCTGATTCGAGGTTAAAACGTTCAACGCGCCGAACCTTCTACGCCGAACGATCCAGAAACCCACGAGGGTACATAAGGGATTACGCAAGGCGAGCGGAGTCAGTTTCGCCCCAGCGTTCGACTCTGCCGCTACGCCGATTTCGACGCTCGCGACGCTCCGTTATTATCTTTTGTACCCTTTTGTTTTTTGGCACAAGTTCGCCACATTAAACGTTTATTTCTTTCTGTTTTTTTATTGTTTATTGGCCACCAGCCGTGATATTTTGGTGAAGGTGCGGGGTACCGCATGTCCACGCGGCATTACCCCCCCCCCCCCCCCCCCCCCTTGAATCCTCACTTGAAGAAGCTCTTCCGCGCGTTCTCTTCGTTGTAGGTTCGTGATCGTTCTTAGCAACTCAGCCTTGAGTTGCTCCCAGGAAGTGATCGAAGCTTCGTGGCTAATCGAGCACCTCGAAGGACGAGGGGGTACTGTCCCCCGTGTCTTCTCGAGAGCCCTGCCGACTTTCGTCCTCCGACAAGGTGTACTTTACAAGGAGAACTTCGGAGACAACAGCACACCATGGCTGCTGGTAATCCCCCCCGACCTTAGAGCGGAGATCTTCCAAGCCTGTCACGACGACCCGACGTCCGGACACCTTGGTTACAGCCGTACGCTGGCCCGAATTCGTGAAAGGTATTACTGGCCCAAGTTGCCGAAGACCGTTCACTTCTACACACGGTCCTGCCACGAGTGCCAGCGACGCAAGAAACCGCCGACGAAGCCGGCAGGTCTCCTGCATCCGATCGCTCCCCCGACAGTACCGTTCCAGCAGATCGGAATGGATTTACTTGGTCCTTTTCCACCATCGACGCAAGGAAACAGATGGATTATTGTCGCCACAGATTATCTCACACGGTATGCCGAAACGAAAGCCCTTCCTGTAGGGACTGCTGTCGAAGTCGCCAAGTTCTTTATCGAAACCTTCTACGCCGAACGATCCAGAAACCCACGAGGGTACATAAGGGATTACGCAAGGCGAGCGGAGTCAGTTTTCGCCCAGCGTTCGGCTCTGCCGCTACGCCGATTTCGACGCTCGCGACGCTCCGTTATTATCTTTTGTACCCTTTTGTTTTTTGGCACAAGTTCGCCACATTAAACGTTTATTTCTTTCTGTTTTTTTATTGTTTATTGGCCACCAGCCGTGATAATATTTTGCCTTGTAGCAATAAATATTTCCTTGTCTTCATCTTTGTTTGTGATTTGTTTTCTGTGATCAACAAAACATCATTTATTGAGAGTAAAAATAAGTTGCTCTTGTCTTTTGAAGGCTTCGCTGAAGGATCTTTCTGTCCTCACTTTGTAACTCACGCAGTAACGTACGCCCACGGGTGTGCGGCAAAGCTTATACGCTTAGCAAGTGGACTCAATTGTGTATCTTGCGCGTGAGAACGTCAAAACAATATCTCGAAACAGCAACAATGGAAAGGCCTCACTAATATATGAGATAAATGAGAAGCGCGTTGGCAAGGCAACCAAGTACGCGCTATTTTTTTTTTGTTTTTTATTTTAACGGAGCGGATACAAGTGAGTGTATTTGGTGGGTAGTTATGTGCACGAGGCGCGTAAATAGCAGACGTCGCACATTAGTCTCCACACATATGCACAGTTGCATGTGTAGTATTCGACGTTTATAAAAAGTGTATGAACTAAACCAAGCTGCTGGATGTACCAAACAATCAGTGATGCTAAACATTACCGAAAAGACCTATCTTTACACGCGTTGTGGCGTCTTTTATTTGCCTAACTCGAGTGATGCCGATTGTCCAGAAGCACTTCGTTCAGGATACCAGAAGTCCTAGTAGAGCGTACGCTAAAGATTACGAGCCTTGCGGGCGCGTGTCTAATCTATACTCAAGGCGACGGCACGAGCTACTGCTAGCAACGCAGTCCTTGCCTGCGAAGCGCTATTAACACGCGAGGAGAGGTGCATTCTATCGTGTGCCTACTCCCACCCAGACTTGTACGTAGTTCAACTACTCTACTCAAGTTACTGCAGTTTAACTACTTTTCTGAGTAGTTTAGTAACTTTCAGTTACATTTTAATGCCGGAATTGACTATAATTACTTTTTCTGAGTAACTTTTCAGATTACAAATTACTTTCGAATTTTAGGGCTTATTTTGCTTATAAACAAACATCCCTGCACAAAAAGATATAAGATGTAGGAAGATCACCTGATATTAGCACAGGGCAAAGCATGTGGCGTAGAAAGGAGGGGGGGGGGGGGGTGAGAAAGTGGTTTGGAAAGTTCGAAACCCCCCAAAAATTTTCACGAGCCCCCCACTGAAAAAACACTGCTACGAGGCGCGAAAAACGAACAGACACGACGCAAGAGAGGCCAAGTAACTGCAAGATTAGCGCCGAACACTGGCGTTTCTTTATGTCCTGAAGCTCAAGAAGACTTGAGGCATTTGAAGAAAGGGCGTGTTCCCGCTTCTCCCCAACGTAGGAACTCTCACCCGCTACAGAAAGTGTACACATTGCCTCCTCACTCAAAGGAAGTAACAAAATGCAGCACCCGCTCTGAAGCTGATCTGGTGCTCCCGTAGTTTGTGCTGTACTCGGAGAATCGCGCTAAAGGGCAAAACAAAGTTGACATTTTTGCGTTGCCTTTCCTGCCACAACTCTAAATAAGCAGATATTCAAAGATTTGAAGATCGTTCGAGAAACTTTTGTAATCCCCCAACGTTTTTGTATAAGAAAATAATAAATAAGCTGTGTTGCGAAGTACTCTAAGTACACGGTACTTAAAGTACTACTGCTTGGAAAACCTATACTTTACTTGAAGTACATTCTCTGAGCATGTACTTATAATTTACTAAAGTATTTTTCTAGTACCTAAAATAAAACTTCCGACTTCAATGTACATTTCCCGAATTTGAAAACAAAAATGGCGTATCGTCGTCTGAAAACGCGCTTTTCCGAGACGTCATCTGATCATTTCCCCTGGTGAAATGATAGAGGTTATAAGACCAACAGATATGCCTTATAAGTTGATTGAGTCAAACAGCTTGTCAGCGAGAGTAAAACAACTAAACTGCGGCGATTTAATTTATACAGTATCTGCTGCCATTTTGGTAAAAAACTGATACACCTCCGATCACTCCTGTAGCAGTGCATACCAGTTAAAAAAAACAGTCTATAGGGAATAAAAGTGCATCACGAAAGATTTTGTCAAAAGTACTTGTACTTTACCTTAAAACATATATAGTGTATTTATAGTGCTTTACTTCCAAGTACATTGCACCTGGAATACTTATTACTTTACTTGAAGTACATAACCTCTAATTTACTTTGTACTTTATGTCAAGTACTTTTTAGGTGTTCTTTACGCAGCACAGTAAACAAGAAAACGCTCTCTTAAAAATTAAGCTCAGGCAGTGCTAAACCTCAAAGTAGAAGTGATACATTCGCAGTACATCATTGACGAAAGAAAAAGAAAACAGTAAACAACAGTAAGGTACGCCGAAGCAGAACCAGCTACTAAAGCATTTCTATTTAAAAACAAGCTGATTCATATTTGGCTAGCACAATTTCGCTAACGGATCGAAACCTACATACTTTCTTGTTCCCTCAAAAAACATATAAAAGTAACTTACAAAGTAACTTCAAAAGTAACTTCAAAAGTAATTCGCTACTTCTTACGGTAATTAGTAATTTTGTCAACAACTTTCCATGTGAGTAATTTCTACTCCACTCAAATTACTTTTGATTCGAATACTCAGTAGCTTAACTTAATTACTTTATTTGAGTAACTTGTACATGTCTGCTTTCACCTTTTCCTGCGATAAATGGGTGAACGAAATATATTTTCTCTGTGCATGCCGTTGCCCCGAAACATTCAACTACATTTCCTTTTTTTTTTAATCCTTTGCGTCAGTGGATTTGGGGAAAGCTTGTCTTTACACAAGAGTGATTCCAACTATACTCAAGCTGTTATATTTGCCAATAGAGACGTCCTCCCGTGCTTTATAACTAAAATATAGAGGCACAAACGTTAGCTTCTTCACGTTGAAAAACAAAACTGTCTTCATATTTAAAAAAAAGAAAAAATCTCTAGTCCGCCATATGCAAAAACATGTACGGCCCCGGCAACCCGTCTTGCCCAGCATACACGTGCGCGGCTAGGCGCGCCTTGCGGGCCTCGCTGAGATATGGCGGCGGTTGGCGTAGCGCGCACGGAGGGCAAGGAGGATTGCCGTCGATGGAACGGAGAAAAACACGGGGAGAGGAGGAATGGCGCTACTTTTCAGTATACAAGGGCCTTACACCTTTCCACTCCGCTACGCCACCACTTCAAAAACTAGTTTTGACCATCCGTTTTATACGAGTCCCAACAAATTTCGCGTCGTCCGTAGAGCCATTTCCGACCGAGGTGCACGACCTATTGCGTATGGCTTTACTCTGATTTAAAAACTAAAGAAAACTAGCCTCTCCACTGCGGTTCCAAGCCATGCGTTGTCTCCCCTCACGGCACGTCGTAGCCAGTTTTTCTATTGTAGATTTCGTTTTTCTATTTGTTCTGTTCGCGTGCAGTTTCTCAGTTTCTCAGTTTCTCTAAGAGGGTCGTCTTGAATTAATCTCTGTAGAGCGGGTATTCACTCAGCTGTAAGTGATGTTTCAACGGGCAAAGAAATCGCTCTTTGATCAGCTTGAATAAAGCCTAAGCCGCGACTTGGCGGCAGGTGTTAATTGTGAGGAGCTACGCCATGGCGAGCTCGAAAACTTGTAGCTTTCACCCCAGCGCAGTTTCAGGCAGTTGCAGCGCAGTTGCAGGGCAGTTTCTCGCAGGAACCATAGTGTATTTAAACAACAAAATAGAGGATAGCTTCTTTTTTTTATTATTCTACTTACAATCCTACCTTATTACTAAAGTTCCGAACTGTAAATATGCGTAATTTCTGTCATATTTCGATACTGTATTCGCGACTCCAGCGACATATAGGGAGCGCCACCACCAAACAAACATGGCGGCTGGGCCAGGCCGCGTCGGCTCGGCCGGACCGCCTGAACGGGTAGCGCATCCAATTTACAAAATTTTCTTTTGTTTAATGCCCAATTTTATAGGTACTCGAACTGAGACAGTTAAGTGTAGCCGGTGCACATAAACGTGCAGAGCAGAGTTTTGTTTTCCGTTCTTTTCATGTCAAACTTTCGTTTCGGATATTTCGTTCAAAACCGAAGCTATGCGCTCCGGAGAGACGGTAATAGACTCTAATCAGTTTTGATCATCTAAGGAAAGCGGCGATGACCACAGCATTGCTCGACCGAGAGTAATTTTCAGCTAACTCGCATGCCTCCACCATGCGACTTACCTGTCCGAGCTTTTGTGCGGATCCGCGTTTAACAAACAGCTCCATTCGTCTGCTCGGTCAACAACACAGGCTGCAGGAAAATTACGAAAATTAAGCACGCTCTTTTTGAGCCAAGGAGCATGTTAACCCGCTGGCGCCCCACTAAACAGCTGATCCTCGTATTTTAGGTTTTAGTAGCAATCGAGGAGGTCATTTTGACGAACGGATTATGTATTATATTACGTACACTATGTCCCACTAAAGCGATATTAGTACATTCTTCGGGTTGAAATATGAGCTTAGTTGACTAGCTATTAGGTGAACTGCTGAATAAAAGTATATTTGGCAGAGAGAGAGATACTACTTAAACTCAGCCAAATGGTTCTAGCCGGTAGCACGGAGACGAATGCGGACAAACGAAGACAGTCTTCATCGGAGATTCACGCAGAACCTCTCTGGCATTGAACTTGGCTTCGAATCCTGAACGGTGAAAATGTATATTGCTGCTGGCTTCGACGGGGGTATAATATAAATATTGGAGACGCGATAGGTCATAATGCCGTGACAGCTTCTAACTTTGCGAGACGCGTCCCCTACCTTTTGAAAGCAGATAATTCCCTTCGTTAATCATATGCAGCGACCAGGTTTTCCTGAATCAAGTAATAGCGAAATCAGCCCAACTCCTTCAGTGTGGTCCAGAGGCTTTTTCGGCGAAAAGCAGCCAAGATGAATAGCCGACGCAACGACCGGCGTGGGTGGCTCACACTTGAAGCTAATCGAACACAGCTAAACTCAAGAAAAGCAGCTATCGAACCGTCCCATTCACTTGACCGCAACATTGATGTTCCCTCCAATGAAACACCTCGTCTGTCGTCCTCAGTTCACTATTCTACATCCTCATAAAGAAACCACTTATCAGTTACCAAATAGTAGTCGTCACTTTGAATGTGATTCGAGACAGACAAGAAATCAAACCGTTTTTCCTTGACACTTCTCCATCCAAGAAATCGAAAGCACGCGACCGTGTGTTGTGGAGTAAACCGGCATTCATACACGCGATGGAAGGAAGCAATCTACTAAGGCTTCACCACACTAATGAACACTCAGGCAAACTTTAGAAATTTTCGAACCTTCGTCAAATTACATTGTTCGCCACCGCGCCAACAACACGTGTCCGCGAAAGCCACCAGAGACGCGGAGGGGCGCGGAGCGACCTGGTCCGGGTGGTTCCCAGTTTTCCCGCTTGGTGGCGTCCGTTCTGCTGGAGTCGCGAATAGTTTTTTCGCCAGAACGCAATCGCTCTCAGGGTGTATACAACATGCAGGACATCGAAGACGACAGTCACTATGGCCACTTTACGATAGCACCTACGGTTCAGACCAGCGTTCCAACATGACTACCCGCAGGTCGATCGACTGCACCGTAATCTCTCAAGCGGTCTTAAAACTCTTTAATGTAAAGCGGAATGTCACCCTGACGACAACCTTGCCCCCTCCGATAACGGCCCGACCAGTGGCATCAATGCCCGACAATTTACGTCATCTCTTGTTGTTTCACCACACACGGTCCTATCGGCGATAATTCCAGTCTTCTGTTCACAACACACATTGCCATCGCGATGTTTCTGCTAGGTTGCTGACAAGCAGGACACAGAACCCCGTTGATTGTCGGTTGGCACTCGGCATTGGAAAGCAGAACCGAACTCAGCACAGAATGCGCAGAAGGCACCAAGGCACCCGGCAGGGAAACTTGCCTGTCTTGGACGCAGTTTCCGAGGTTTCCATAATGTCGTCAACGTCAACTCCTTCCGCAATCCGGAGACGGCCATCTTAGACCAGTGTACGTAGCGCTGCTGGCAGCCGTCCGGAATTTCGCTGTTTCTAGCGGCTTCGTTTGCCCGTTCGACAAAAAGTAGTGGTAAAAACGTCAATGCAACCGAAATGTTGGGCACGTTTGTACTGAGAGACGGAATTACAGGCGGCCTTCGCTGCCGCCTGAAGTTCAATCAACTCAACAACATTTATTAAGTAACGTGCGTGACGTGCTCGAAAAACGAAACCGAAAGATGAAGCAGGAGGGCGGAACCTTTCTTCCGTCTGCCTGGAGAAAGAGAAAAGTGTCGCGTTCTTCCCTTCTTCTCGCGTCCATTTGAAGACGCGTCAATAGAAGGGAGGAAAACGCGCCATTGCTACTCTTTTTTTCTCAATTTTGTTTTAGAGTACAGGGATTATTTTTGGTCGCCGTATGCTAGCGGGACGGCAGGTGTGGTTGCAGCTTTCGCTGCCTTGCCAGCTTACGGGTGAACGGAGTGCACCCACTCTTTTTTTTAAATAAAATATTTTATTTTTACAAGGACTACCCTAATGCTGGAGTATGAGAAATGGAAAGTAGTGATGCAGAACATTTTTGAAAGCATTAAAATTGTTTCTATTATTTGGTTGATAGGTGTATGGGAAAAGTAACGTGAAAGTAATTCATAATGAAACAAGTAAACTAATTTGTTACTTTTCAGCGAAAGTAAATTGCAACCGTAACCCCTTACATTTGAGGCTCGGTAATTTGCAATTGTAACCCATTGCATTTTTCAAGTAATGCGGACATGTCTGCTTGTACCGCACGGCATAGTCGTATTTCTGCAGCAGCAAGGCCCATCTCGCTAACCATCTGGACATCCATATTAGGCTCTGGTGATCCATTCGATCACGAACGTGGTCTCGTCGACATAAATGTCGAAGCGCTTTAAGGCAAAATCAATGGCCAGGCACTTTTGCTCACATGTGTTGTAGTTCCCCTCTGACGGTACCAGCAGGCGGCTAGCGAAAACCCCGGACCTTGCACACCCTCGTGCTTTCGGAGCAAAAACCGCTCCCAAGCCCAGTTTGCTCGCGTCCGTTTTTATCACGAAAAGCTTGTTCAAGCCGGGAAGCTTTAGTTGTCAGCAAGTGCTTTGGAAGTGCAGCGGAAAGCTACCTCCTGCTCGGGTCCCCAACTCCAGCTCGCGACCTTTCTGACTAGCCGCCTGAGTGCACGCTTGGAGTGATGCGCAGTTGGGGATGAATTGAAGGCAAAAGTTCACTATTTCCAAATAACGACGGAGCGTGCTTACGTCCGTTCGCACAGGAAACTCCCGGATAGCCTCGAGCTTACAAAGTGTGGTTTGCATCTCGCAAACCACACTTTGCTCGTCGGTCAAATAAATTGAAGACTAAAAAGGTCGGCGCTGTTTTACCAGACAAATTCACCTGGAGGGGCCCAGGCTACCTTACTGGGCAGATTCGTAGAAAGGGAAGCTGCAAAAAGGAAGGGGCTGGGATGACCAAAGCCGCCCCCAACGAAAGAGTGCCGACCACTTTTTCGGGGACAGCGTATCTAGCCTGCGGGAAATGAACGCGCCCGGGGTAGGTGGTTTGGCCTAGGGAGCCTTCATGTGCGCTTTGCTAGGGTGATGCCACCCTTTGTAATACCACTCGCCGACAAACCAGCAGCCATTTTGATTCTCGGCGATAATCCGTGGGACTTGTAAACCTCCCGGAAACAAGCACCTTATCTCAGAAGTTCGGAGCAGCGTTGTGGAACCCACGGAGGGAGGGCTAGCATTTTCACTCTCGGATGGGATTACCGATGGACACAAAGGCCACTTTCCGGCGCACGTGGAAACAATGAGAGAAACAAAATGGCGGTGGAAGAGGGTGTGGGAAAGGGAAACAGGCAGTTGGCATCACTCTATGCGAAATGCACATGAAGGCACTCTAGTTTGGCCTAGCGCGCAGATGGGCCAAGTCCACGACCATTCCAAAGGGTGCGCAAGAGGCACATTCACCCAAAAGGGCGAGGGAGGCACCGCCCTCTTCGAGGAATGCGGCCTCGCCTCGAATCCCCGAAGCCGCCGCAATCACGGTCCCCACGACATGCATGTGCTAGGCCTAGATAGGAAGACACGTGGTTCCCACAAGGCCTACCGCGCCAGTAAAGGCTGTAGAATTTGTGGCGACTGCAGGAGAATTGTTACACCCATCACCCATTTGATAGTGAGAGATTGACGTTAGCTCCAAAAAGGGGTAAGAACTAAAGTCCCTTTACGCTTTTTTTTAACAAGTAACGATAACTAATACGAATGACAAAGTGCATTCAGTAGGAACAAAATGGCATCATTCAGCTCACTCTTCTGCTTTGCGCCGCCATTCCCTTCCTAAAATCTGAACCGCCACGCAGTCGGCGCTTCAGAGAGTGTCGCTACATGTAGGAACTTTTTTTCTAGGACCTTCAGCGAGAACAAAACTCGAATCGGTGGGTGGAAAAACGCCGGACTGACGTGACCTCACAATTGTTTATGTCCTATTTCGCACTGACATTCACCTGACATTTTTCTGACATTTTTTGACCTGACATTTTCACATATATGAGTAAGCAACTTCCATTGTACTGTCAATCGACGGATTGTTTGTTAAGACAGCCCTGTTTATATGGGAATTCGACCTGTAACCTTATTTCCCCGGAAAATCTTTAAAAAAAATAACGCGCCACGATTGTTTGCCACCGAGCTATGAAGTTTCGCAAAAAGAAACACGGAAATCAGGAACTAAAGTAACAAAAAGTAAAGGGTAGGCTGCGTATAAGACACGGCTGCAAGTTTCAGGCGTGATATCGTCATGAGTTTGATGAAATAAATCCCATGTTTTGAATGTAAAAAAAAAAAAAAAAAAATTAATGGGGTTAAACAAAACTGTGAAATGGAACAAATTTATTTGTTATTCACATATTAAATTAGGCGCAACAAAATAATTAAACATGACGTAAACTGATGCTACTGAACGACACAGAAGAAACCGACCGAACGAAATGTGAAAAATAAACAACACGAACGTATTTATTCAAAAGTCGCACACGCGATCGATGGAATTCCAGATCAAAACATGTGTTACAATTGATCTCCGGAGATGAAACTCATCGATGGGCATAATTTTAAGACGATAGCAGTAGAAATACGGAATATATCGAGGCGTTGCAGCGGCGACGAGGCCTCGCCCCAGGCAGCACCGAGTTCTGGGCCAAAACTTGGCTTGCGTCTGGCAGTTTGGGCATTAAAAAGCCCGAAGAAGGCAAAGTAGTGCCAATCCTGACCTCCCTTGGCAACAGTCTGGGTATCTTGGCCCTAATTCGCCAAACAAGTGCCAAACTTAGGCTTCGCTGCCGGGTAGTTCGGCTATTATCTGGCATCTTCGGGCCTAAATCGCCTAACAAATGCCAGATTTAGGCTTACCGCCCGTTAGTTCGGCAGATCTTTGGCATTTTTGGGCCAAAATCGCCAAACTAATGCCAAAGTTAGGCTTCACTTTTTGATAGTTCGGCTATCTCCTGGCACATTCGGGCCAAAATCGCCACAGATGTGCCAGAGTTAGGCTTGCTACCTTGTAGTTCGGCAGAGCTTTGGCATTTTTGGGCCAAAATCGCCAAACTAATGCCAAAGTTAGGCTTCACTTTTTGACAGTTCGGCTGTCACCAGGCACATTCGGGCCAAAATCGCCACAGATGTGCCAGAGTTAGGCTTACTACCTTGTAGTTCAGCAGAGTTTTGGCATTTTCGGGCCGAAATCGCCAAACTAATGCCAAAGTTAGGCTTCACTTTTTGACAGTTCGGCTGTCACCTAGCACATTCGGGCCAAAATCGCCACAAATGTGCCAGAGTTAGCTTACTACCTTGTAGTTCGGTTGAGATCTGGCATCTTTGGGCCCATGTCGCCAAGCGAGTGCCCAAGTTAGGCTTCGCTTCCCGATAGTTAGGCTGTGATCTGGCAGCGACGGGCCAAAGGTGCCAAACAAGTGCCAGAACTAGGCTTACTGCCTTGGAGTTCGGCTGATGAGGTATTTGATGTACGCGGGTGGTCTCCATCTTAATTAAATAGAAATCAAGTTTTATTCGGCTGGCAACTTTATCTTATTTTGGTTGTCTCTTGATTTCTGCAGTCCAAAGGTTGGCTGAATGTTTTGACGCGGCTGGAGCAGGCTTTGCAAACGCAAATTGTGCCAGATGTTTTACTCGCGCGTAGGTACACAAGCCAATATCGGGACGCGCCGTGAGACTGGTTCGACATTATGGCGCGTTCACACCGGCGATGCGATCTAGTCGCGCCATAACTTTCATCGCAATAGCGACCATCGCGGGCAAAAAGTGACGGGTTTTGAGCAGTCGCTTGCTGACCCGACGTTTTGCGATGCACTCTAGTCACGGAGAGGCCGAGCCAACCAACGGCGTTCGGAGCGAGAGTTTTTGAGACGCGACTCGCCAAAGAAGGCATTGGACTCTTTGAAGATAAAGTTGATAGAAGTTGAAAGAAGATAGAAAGTTGATAGAAAAGATGATAGAAAGTTGAAAGAAGATAAAGCATTGGACTCGCTCATCGCGCACGCCAAATTGACCAACTAATTACTTTTTTTTTCTTTTTTTTTTTTGCGATGCGATTTAGTTGGATCGCGCGACTGCTATCCCCGGTGTGAATCCGCCTTTACAGAAAGTGCTGCCATTGAGCTAACACTGCGCAAGACGGATGTGCGCACGTCTCAACAAGATATCATTATTAAGGGGTGTCCAAACAGGACACTACAAAACGCACGACTCCTACAAATCGTGAAAATTGAAGCGGACGCGGCCGCTTCAAGCCCGCTTCAATTTTCACGATTCGTCGGAGTCGTGTCCTGTTTGGACACCCCTTTAGGCGGCGCATTGCAAAAGCGAGCGTGGCTCTGTGCGTGGCTCTGTGCGTGTCTTGCATTGTGATTGAGCACTGTCAAATCCTAGCGATAACAAAGTGCGGAAACGACCGTGGCTCTATGGCGCGGTTCCCGCATCACACTTGGGGGATGAAAATGAAACCCCGGAAATTGTACTATTTTACCGTGTTGATACTTTTTAAACATTAAAAAGTGGAGACACAGAAGGGACGATAAAGACAGGACAATCTTTGAACTTTAAAGGCCGCTGTACAAACGGGACGTTCTGCAGAGAAGAACCTTCTCTCCAGAAGCTGGGGGACGGGGAGGGAAAGGTCAAGCGTTGGATGGAAAGAGGTTTAGAGAATGGGATTAGCCTCGCGGCGAGCCATCCTCTCGAGAGGGAGTGGGGACGGAACAAAGCTGCCGTGGGGGTTCCGGCTTAAAGGTGGAAGAAAGTTAAGCTTGTCAAACGGCGACCTCGGATCCGAGGACGGGCACGCCAGAGAATTTGAAAATAGCTGCTTGATTAGCCGGACGACCCAGTGCGGTCTACTGGTTCTAGAAGGTGACTCGGATGAAGAAAACTCGTTTTGGTCGAAAACTCTAAAAGCATTCTGGACGTGAACTCTTGCCACAAATAAAAATAACACATGCATGAAAAACTGCGAAGGCACCTAAGCTTTCGCCTATGATGTGGGAATGCGTGATTATTACAGGCAGAGTTATGTTGGCGCAACTTGCAATAAAGAAAGAAAACAAAAAGTTATGTTGGCGCAACGGATAGTGCGCTAGTTTCACGATCAAGAGGGCCTAGCTTCGAAACCGGGCAGGGGATGGTTTTTTTTCTCGTGTTATTTTTTTTTGTTTTTTTTTTGTTTGGTCACGTGACAAGAAAAATCACATGAACAGAATTTTTTTTGTCCAAGTCACCAGAGATTTGTTTTCTAATTTCTCTTTTTCCTCAGTCTTTCTTTCTTTCTTTCTTTCTTTCTTTCTTTCTTTCTTTCTTTCTTTCTTTCTTTCTTTCTTTCTTTCTTTCTTTTTTTTCCTTTTTTTCGGTTTACGCTTCCTATCGCAAAACTCTTTGCACCTATTTCGCGTTACATTGGCGTTAGCCAAATCATTTTATTTATGGCAGGGAATTCTGCCGTACCTATCTTATGTTACTATTACCAACCCTGAATTTCGTGCGGCAACCAGTTTGGGAATGACGACGCCAAATTTGTGTTATAATTTCTTTGAGGTCTAAGGCCTCGTTATCCGTCGGTCTCTCAGATTGGCTCTTCAAGTATCTTTTGAGAAAGAGTAGACGACAGGCATTTTTAAGGAGCACATGTGTCGACCAGAGTGAACATTGCTGAAGCGCCTCTAGTGTGATTTTGGCCGTAAATAACTGGAGGCCCCGGGCAAACCAACCCAATGGAGAAAAGTATCTACCTTTCTGGTTTCATAGAGAGCTATGAAAGTCAGAAGGGACGAATCCCAGCGAGTCAAACTACCGGCTTGCAAACGAAGTCATGTTGATAATAGCGCAAAGGAGTTTGTATGACTCTTTCTGGCGGTGCGCAGAGGGTAAAGGCACGGAGGTAATATATGCTTTTGCCCAGTCACCTCGCGAACGGTTCGGTATTGGCTGCAGAGATCCATTTCGCGTTGTTTTATTACGGGATTATATCTTGATTTCTTTGTTCCTAGTTTCACAGACAGAACGAAATCACTTTTCTCGTGTGGTGTCACGGCGGGAAGACAGAAATCTATCAGAGTACCGAAATTCGACGCTTGTGCTCGTTCTATAGCGCTTCTAAAAACCGTGCGATCACGGCTGTGTATCGTCAACATTGCATAAACTGCCGTTACTTGTACTCGTATTGCATCGTGAGGGAACGACTATGACTGGGTAAACAGAAACAGGGAGAATGGGTGCGTGTGATTTGTTGAAGTTCGAATCAATAAATCGAGCTGCAACGAATGCGATAGTATTGCATTCACTCAACCAGCTATATGAGTTTTCAGATCCTTCCAAGTATGCGATTCGTGTTCTGCCAGTGGTACCTCAGTTAGATTAAAAAACAAAATCCACGTTAAAAAAAAAAAAAAAATACGGTGACTCGAGTTGCTCCCGCGCCGAATCATGTTTCACGTAAGCGTAATTTTTGGGTTCGATGCACGACGAGGGGTCTTCAATCATAAAAATATTTTGATTACGATTATTTGCGGCGCTAAAAATTTGAAAGCCAAGCAGTGAAGACGAAGGTGTTCTTATAAATATTATATACATTTTATTTTATACCGTTTGAATACGCTGCCGTCGTTATGTCCTTGAATTATTGGCTAGCCTGTGGCGGACAGGGAAGTCTTGCAGGACCATTATGAAAGGACCTACACTAAACCTGCCGCGCTTCGAAAAATGTTAGTCCAATGCATACCAGCTTGTTCAAGGCGGACGAAGCGTCACGCATCTGGCAAAGCGCATTAAATCGCTGCACGCGACGTTTTTTTTTATTTTTTTTTTATTTTTTTTTTATTATTTTTTTTTTTTTTGTGCAGCGAGATAATCTTTAGTCAAGCAGCACGCCCCCTCTACGGCGGGTTATGCCCGATTAACGGAGGCGTCTCCTAATCCATTCTTCGTGTTGGCCCCTCGGGGGAGGGCGGTGAAGGGAGGAAAGGAGGGCAGGAGAGGAGGAAACGCAAAAAAAAAGTGGAAAGAGCGAACTTTATTTTCGGCTTCAACCTCAAAACCCGCCCGCTCCGTGGGAGTACCGGAAAGAGAAATCTTGGCGGAAGGAGAGGAAGCGAAGGAAGTGTACGCGATCCCCATGTCCTGCGGGACCAGGTACATCGGGCAAACGGGGCGATGCCTCAACGAACGACTCCGAGAACATCAAATGGACGCCGAAAGAGCTGCTTCGGAGTCCAAGCACCCGATCGTCATTCACGGGAGAAAATGTCCCGGTCGCGCTCCTAATTTATGTAATAACAAAAACGGCTTGACATAACAAAAATAACAATTTAATTAAACGTTGCGCCTCCAATGTGCGAGGCATCTTCAGTAGAGCACAGAGCGAGTGAGAGTCGCACAAAAAAGTTCGGCTATTTAGGCATAAAGTTTGTGTACACGTCCGGCAGGGGGCCATGGTTCTTGTTTACCAGCGATGAATCACTTCCGCATTTGTCATTCTGGATGAACCAAGATTCCAGCAGCTTCCTCGGTCCCCACCTGATATCTCTCGCCAAGGTCGATGCCTTGCCAAAGTCAAATTGGTGTCCTGACGTCCATGCGTGGTCGACGAGTTCGGACTTGAAGCGGGTGGCGTTCGTGGAATTGGCGACATCCCGTGCGTGTTCTTTTAGTCTTGTTATTCTTTTTCGTCCCGTCTCTCCAATGTAGGAAGCGTCACATTCCTTGCAGTGCACCTGGTAGATCACGCCCCTTCCTGCCTCTGGCGGGGTCGGGTCTTTTGGCATGGAGATAACATTGACAATAGACCGATACCACCAAGCGAACTGCGCAGGCGCGCGCATTCCGGAAGTATTGCCGCCGCCATGCTTCTTGTAGTCATCGCTCTCCGGCTTCCCGGCTGAAAAGGGCTCATGTGGGCGTACATCATAGTTTGGGAAGCCCTGGTGTTAGCTTGGATACTCCTGCATATCAGTACTTTATAAGATTGTGTTGTGTGTGATGTCTTAGTTTGTCATCAGGCGCAAAAAAAGTTTCAGTCGTCTTATCGCTTTAGAATCGCTTTGTCGTCTGCTTCGTCGTCGTCCACTTCTTCGCCTTCGTGAACGCGCGTGAACCCACTGCGTTCACGCTGTGGTCTTACTGCAACAGCGGCAAAAACAACAAGGCCCCTTCTCCCTCGAGCACTCCGGGTGCTCCTACGTCTCAATAAACTTGGAAGCAAGTGAATATCTACCTCAACGTGAAAGAGCACAAAATTCGAAGGACCATCGGCTCGGTGTAGCACCGCGGAACAGCGTCAAACGTGTCGGTGAAACACTGAGCTATGTTGTGCGCAGGCTTGGGCATAACTTTTATTCGACAATGAAGTAAGACGAGCTCAATAGACATTCTCGGAGAGCAATAGTTTTCTAAAACTCGTTCTATTCTGGTTGAGAGCCTTTGCGACAGGGTACATATGAACTGCGGGGGGAAGCGTGCACACAAAGAAACGATCTACAAAAAGAATCTGCCTGACGAGCCGTAACGACTCGGATTTGTCAAAATGAAACGTAACCATGAGAGATGCCTGAGAACTTCGGGTAGAGATGAGCTCTTTTGTACAGTTTCTATTCAATTTTATTTGGTTTGCTCAAGCTCCGAACGGTAAGAGCTGACCGACGGAGAATGCTTTTTTCCGCTGTGTCGATTGGTGTTAATACAGAATGGATCAGTAACGCCAGCAAAATCAGATTGTGGCATAATAGCCCACTAAAAAAAATTAAGTCTGATATTGAAAAAGTCGTTTTATTTCAAGTTATATATATATATATACATACCGAGAATCGCTGCTCTTTCTTCGGTGATTGTACTGATCTTTTGAAGCACAGTTGTGCTCAAAACATGTCGTATCAACAACAGTTGTAACCATAAAAATGCGTCAACCAAACATTGTATTAAAAACGGTCGCCGCAAGGCAGTGTGGAAGTTCTGATATACCGCTACGGAGCGAGTGCTCTGAAAGATTCTAACGTACGGAACACTTTGGTACGCCCTACTACGTCTCATGCCCTGAGTAAGCTTACACTCTTTAGTTATCGTGCAGTGGGGTGAATATAAATTATGAATCAAATAACGAAACTAATCTAAAAACGCTTTTTCCTGCCGCTCTTCTACCGCTCTCTTTACCTGTTTTAGACACTCTTTTCGTGGGCTGCTTTCTTCCGGGAAGACATAAAATCCGATACCTTTTTGCCTGGTGCTGTTATTGTAGCACCTTGACACAGAAGGGGTGAAGACACCCATTAAAAACCGTGAGTAAACGGCCGACTAAAAGTTTCGTGCTAACCTGAAAATTCCCAAACGCCGGACGTACAACGCGCCTTGACGCGGCCAGAAAACTGGGGAGAACTACAGGTACCAGAATGCACCGCGGCAGCGGTGGCGTCGTGCAACTCCTTGTGAGATCGGTCTATTGTTCTTTCGTACCCCCAACGGCCTAAGGGCGCGTCCCAATGCCTCCGGGATGCACACGACGTCACGTGTTCGTTCGGCTCTATCCGGGCGCCGACGGGACATTTGTTTCTTAACGCGATTGACAAACCAGTCGGGGTATAGTTACGTTTTTTCAAAGGCACCCGCACATGGCTAAGTTCTTGAATGCGAAGTGTTGACTTAGATGGGACAGTTTCTGAACGATGAAGTAACGATCTTACAACTGAGCTTTTGTGTTGAGTAGGGTGATGAGAGTGGTAGTCAAGAAAGTTTTGTCTGTCGCATGGTTTACGATATACGGATGTCTCCATCTTAAAAAAAGGTTCACTAGTTCTATGGACACGTACATCTAAACACGGCAAGGTACTATCGGTTTCATGTTCGCAGGTGAACTGAATTGAGGGGTGGACACTATTGAAATTGCGGTGAAAATCAGTTACGTTCTCTCTGTTAACCATTACAAAAGTGTCATCGACATAACGACGGCAGAACTTCACGGGAAAATTAATGCCAGACATTACCTTTCCTCAACATATTCCATGACGAGATTCGAGACGGTTACGGAAACTGAACTCCCCATAGGGCATCCGCTGACCTGATGATATATGTCCCCATTAAAACTAAGATTACACTGGTTGAGATAAAAACGCAAAAGAAGTATAACGTCTTCAACAAGGAGGGTTGTGCGAGTGGACAACGACTGGTCTGCCAACAACCGGTCACGGGCGACATCAACCGCCAGGGCGTTGGGGACATTCGTAAATAATGAAATCACATCAAAGGATACCATAGCCTCGTGCGATAGCAGGGTCTGAGCGCGTATAAGTTCAACAAAGCCATGGGAATTCCGGACGCTAAACTCATTTTTTCTTGTAAGAGGGCTCAGAATCATAACCAGATATTTGGAAAGGCTGTAAGTGGATGAACTAATAAAATATACAATCGGGCGTAGGGGGCAACCCGGTTTCTGAATGTTGGGGAGTCCATACATCTTGGGTGTCGCGGCGTCGAAGGAGAAGAGACGACGGTATAGGTCGTCACTGATGCGTCCTTTCTTTTTCAGCTCTCGAAGGAGGTCAACTAACTCTCTTTCGGACTTAGCAGCGGGATCTCTTGAAAGCCTCACGAAATAGTGACTGTCGTTTATAACTTCATACATCTTCTTCATGTAGTCATCCCTATCAAGCACAACGGTTCTTTTTCCTTTGTCGGCCTTTAAAATCATGATGGAGCTGTCTGTCTTCAGCTCATTAAGAGCAATGCGTTCTTGTTGACCAACAAACAAATGTCCCATCGGCGCCTGGATCGAGCCGAACGAACACGTTACGTTAAGGGTTTCGGAGGCATTAGGACGCGGCCTTAGGCCGTTGGGGGTACGAACTGTATACAAACCCCACAGAACAATCGCCAATGTTATCTCCAAGCCAAAAGACCCGACCCCGCCAGAGGCAGAAAGGATCGTGATCTACCAGGTACAGTGCAAGGAATGTGACGCTTCCTACATTGGAGCGACGGGACGAAAAAGAAAAACGAGACTAAAAGAACACGCACGGGATCGCCATCCGCTTCAAGTCCGAACTCGTCGACCACGCATGGACGTCAGGACACCAATTTGACATTGACAAGGCATCGACCTTGGAGGGGGATAAAAGGTGGGAACCGAGGAAGCTGCTGGAATCTTGTTTTATCCAGAACGACAAACGCGGAAGTGATTCATTGCTGGTAAACAAGAACCGTGGCCCCCTGCCGGACGTGTACACAAACTTTATGCCTAAATAACCGAATTTTTTTGTGCGACTCTCACTCGCTCTGCGCTCTACTGAAGATGCCTCCAGCATGGGGTTATTTTTGTTATGTCAAGCCGTTTTTGTTATTACATTTATCACATCTTCGCCCGGCTTCTGGAGTATTTTTGCGCTCCTAATTTCACCGGCACGACAGCCATGGGAGGCCACTGCGAGCAAATGGGGAGAGAAATAATTGAGGCCTATCGGATGGCGACAAGCCCGGAAAACATAACCACCCCGTCCATTTCGCTCTCAATAAAGGAGATTATCTTTCTGATGGAAGCCGAACGCTGACAGACTAGGCAAGGCGACAAGGTCACCGGCAGAAGCGGCCTTTCCTTTTATGCGTTGTTGATGCCCCTTCGACCTCGCCTTTTGCAAATCCTCCCCACCTGCTTTTGCATCTTCGTGTGGCGGTCAGCGAGCGCGACAGCCGCTTTAAGCAAATCAAAAGGATGAAGCGAAACGCGTGACTTAGCGTGGCCTCTCTACATAGGACGCGTAGGACGAAAACATTTGGACGAAAATTTGTCACGTGACTTTCTCTGTCACGCTGATGGGATCTCTGGGGCTGTCGTTTTCGCCGTTTGCCTAGTTATAGAAATAAGCAGGCCACGTAGGTCCGGTTTTCGAACTGGGCTCTTCAGTGTTCTGTTGCTTTCGTGCGTTGCAGACGCGGCCGTATTTTTTCGTCGTAAACGGTCGGAATACGTCCATGCCAATTTTTCGGTAACAGTCATTTTTTGCACCGGAGTTCGTGGAATACTTGTGATGTGTTCGTTGGACACGCTTCGACAAAAACTGCTCTTCGCCGACGACGAGACGTCAGTTGAATGTGCGCAACCTTCTCCCTCGAATGTGTTTGTGGGGTGCCTGAGTTGGATTATGCATCTATCAAGGATTACATGATATCGCTCTTTTATTAGTAAGTGCACTGCAAGCATGATTCTGATAGTCGTCCTGCTTTCCTTTCATTCTCCGCGGTTTTACGTGTGATGAGTTTTGCTTGGCATGAGGACAGTGTTAATTGTATTTTATAATTTGCTTTTCGTTTTACAGAGAAGTGTGACCTTTGTAAATATGTTGAGAATACACTGCGTGTAATGATAGTTGTTTAATAAACTTCTGGGAGCGATTGAAAAAATTTGTTTGTCCGTATAAGTGATTGGATGTGCAACAAATGACATGCAACGTACACATACTTGCACGACGTTCGGCCAATACGAAGCAGACGCATCGTAGAGTTTTCGCACAATATTACGCGAACCCTAGGCCGGGGCGAAACAGCTGTACGGCAATACCTGCCGGGTATCAAACGGTGGTGCAAAACTGGACAGTTGAGCGATATTGGAACCGACTTTCGGCCGGCACTGGCACAATACTGCAAAGTATTGCCGTGCTGCTTGGGAACGGAGGTGATGACATCTTACTATCGTGCTTCCAACGCTTATTTATTTTATTTCTCTTCTGGGACGCGTAAAAGAGCACTTCTGTGACACACCAGAGATATTCGAAACTTGGGCTGGCCTCTCGGCTTTCTTTGCCACTTTTGGCACTTATTTGGCAAATCAGTGGGTAGCCAGAGAAGAGCCAAACTTCGGCATGCCCCGAATCGACAAATTAAGATTTACTGCGGCAGTTATGGCTCAAGTCTGGCACTTACTTTGGCACAACTGTGGCGGACCAGAGAAAAGCCAAACTCGGCGAGACTGAAATACCGAAATTAGGCGTTGCTTTGGTAGTTATGGCTCAAGTATGGCACACTTCGGCACTCCTGTGGCGTATCAGAGAAACGCCAAATTTTGGCGTGTCCGAAATACCCAAATTAGGCGTTGCTCTGGCAGTTATGGCTGAATTATTGCATCAACTTTGGCGCTCCTCTGGCGGACCAGAGAAACGCCAAACCTTAGCACGTCCCAAATACCGAAATGAGGCGTTGCTCTGGCAGCTATGGCTGAAGTATGGCACCAACTTTGGCGCTCCTCTGGCGGACCAGAGAAACGCCAAACCTTGGCACGTCCCAAATACCGAAATTAGGCGTTGCTCTGGCAGTTATGGCTGAAGTATGGCACCAACTTTGGCGCTCCTGTGGCGGACCAGAGAAACGCCAAACCTTGGCATGCCCCGAATTCCCAGTTTAGGTTTTACTATGGCAGTTATGGCTCAAATCTGGCAACAACTTTAGCGCTCCTCTGGCGGACCAGAGCAACGCCAAACTTTGGCATGTCCAAAATACCCAAATTGAGCATTGCTCTGGCAGTTATAGCTCTAGTATTGCACTACTTCGGCAATCCTGTGGCGGACCCGAGAAAAGCCAAACTTTGGCACGTCCCAAATACCGAAATTAGGCGTTGCTCTGGCAGCTATGGCTGAAGTATGGCACCAACTTTGGCGCTCCTCTGGCGGGCCAGAGAAACGCCAAACCTTGGCACGTCCCAAATACCGAAATTAGGCGTTGCTCTGGCAGTTATGGCTGAAGTATGGCACCAACTTTGGCGCTCCTCTGGCAGACCAGAGAAATGCCAAACCTTGGCATGCCCTGAATTCCCAGATTAGGATTTACTATGGCAGTTATGGCTCAAGTATGGCACCAACTTTGGCACTCCTCTGGCGTACCGGAGAAGAGCCAAACATTGGCATGCCATAGGATCGCCCAACTAAGGCTATAGTTAGGCACCGCACTTTGGCACTGATGAATGCCATGGTGCAAAAACCTAACTGCGCCAAAGTTGGGCCCGTATGTTTGCCAGACCTTTGCCCAAGTTGGGCATTCCTCTGGCGTGCTACCTGGGGCGCGTCCCTGATCGCCGTCCGACGGGTATCGCACTGCCTCCGTGATCGGCTAAACCTAAGCGACGGAAGACCGGATGTCCAAGCGCTGACTATACCTTCCTTTCTTTATTGGTTCTGCAGGCCGAGGCCGGCAGGGCGGCAGAGGAAAAAGGCATACCAGCCTGACGAGTCCTTTTTTCTCATTGCAGTTTAAGAGCACCAAATTAAATACATCCAGATGGATATATTAAAAATAAATATAAAAAATACATAGAATACATAAACAATAAAGAAGGCCATTTGTATACAACATATCCACTATTATCATAAGAAAATTAGAATAAAATTCAGTAAGAGTGCATAGAAACTAACATACGAATGAGTAATGAAAAAACAAGCATTGAAAGACACTACTAATTTCGAAACAAATAAAAATTATAGTACGCACCTACAGAAAGAAACAGGAATGTTATTAAGCGATAACACATCTCAGGTGACTTGTTTCTAAAATAGCAAAATAAGAGGTTTGTCACTGCTACAGGTATGCATAACTAGATCGGTGAAGAGTAAACATCAATACATTATGTATGAAACGTAATGTTTTGATTGATGAGAACACTTTTTACAACATTTAATACCTGAGAAAGGAATTTAGATAATTGCTTTCGTCGTCCAAAATATAGAAAAAATGCCTGTTAGCTGATATTCCTATTTTTGTTTACCATAATTAAAATTCTGAGCGACAGCCGTTTTGTTGTTTAGGAGACTGTAAGAATGTTTTGAAATTTTCTGTAGAGCTGATTTTTGCGTAGGTATTTTGCCAGTTTAGAATATTATATCTCGTTTCTTTTTAGCATGTTATGTACAGTGCAAAGTTCTTCACAGAGGAAGTCCTACACGTTTCCGTAGTAGTCCGCGTAGATACGGAGCACTTTATTTTGCCGCACCAAGAGTTGATTATAGTTTCCAATTGTCGTAGTACCCCAGAACATACCATATGAGAGATGTGCTTGACATAGCGAATGATAAAAGCATTTTTCAACGAGAGCAGTATTATATTTGTCATTTTGTAGATGCTTCCGATTGCTCTTGACGGTAGTGTTTTCAGATGTGTAATATACGTGTTCCACGCGAGCTCTTTGTGGAACAGAACAGTGGGACATTTTTGTTGTGTTACTTGTTCTAATGTGGCATCGTTGGTTTTAATCACTGTCATATTATCGTCCCGTTTGTTCACTGGCCTGAATATAACGTATTTGGTTGTAGACGAATTGTGTTGCATTGTATTTATTTCTAGCCACTCGGACGAATTCAGAATATCTTCGAGAAGTTGTTAACTTATTCTACTAAAAAATATATTCGTATCAGGTTGAAACATCACTATGTCTGTTGAATTTGGAATCTTGACTATATAAAAATCTCTTATTTGGAATTATAATGGGCCCATAATGGAGCCTTGTGCATGCCAGGTTCGATTAGTAGTTAGCTTGACGACATGTTTCTAACAGTAACACATTGACAGCAATTTTATAGATAGTTTATTATTAATTGCAAAATGGTCCCACATATACCATAGCACCCGCGTTTTCCCAATAAAATACCATGTTGTACTGCATCAAAGTGTTTTCCTAGGAGGAGAATTTTCCAGTGTATATAACTTGTTTTCTATGTTGTCAATAATTTTATCCTTTGTTTGAAGAAGTGCTTGGTCAGTGGACCTATCTTTTTTTTAAACCAACCTGTGCTTTCCGTTATTATAGCATGCTTTGGGAAACAGCTTTCTAACCTGTTGATGATTGCACACTCAAATAATTCGGACAAAAGTGGTAAAAGTGATTTTGGCCCGTAGTTTTGCAGAATAGTCATCCGCCTTTACGAATCGGAGTTACTCTGGGAATTTTGAGTTGGTCGGGAAATACTTTTATTACAAACATCTGGTTCATTAAATGCGCAATACTGTGGATTAGCGCGGACGATGCACATTTGATTTGAAGAGCTTTCGTCCAGTCGAAACCAGCTGCCGCGTTATGTTTTAGGTTTCCGACATTTATTTCAACTTCGTACGGAGTCGGTTTGAAATAACATAATGGAATTCGTTAATGGCGATGTTTGGCAATGCGTAGCTCTGGATTCCGCCACTTTTTTGATGTTGTGTATGCCCATACCGTTAAAACGTAGGTGTTTATTGCCTTTACAAGCCATCGGACAGTCAGCACTTTGTTACCTAGATTGATGGCCTCCAGGCTGCTGCGCATATTTGCTCTTCCAGTTCGATTGTTAACTGTTTCCCGCACCTTCTTTGTATCAATATATATATTTGGAAACTTGTGCGGATAATATTCTCGTTTTGACTTCTTAAGACTTGCATTCAGATTATTGTCTTGAACTCAGCTGCAGCGTTTGGGTCATGTCGTTTAATAAAATTATGATGCATGCGATTTCTTTCTTAATTAATTTTAATAAGGTAACGTTCATCCACGGTTTTCTTATTTTTTTTATTTCTGACTTAGATGTAACTAGCGGAAATGCAGCGTCTTAGCACTCTTGAAGCATGGACGAAAAGGCATCATCAACTAAATTCAAGTTTTACTCTTCAAAAACGTCGTTCCAATCGGTTTGCGCCACATTTTCGCTAAACTTGATCAATTACTCCACATTTCTTGCTCTTTACTACTATACCATTCACACTGCGCATGTTCATGTAAAGTGCGGGGAAACTGGTTTTGTGATTTTTTAAAAGGTGTTGAAAAGTAGGTATTAATAGTATTTGCACTGAATAAGTGGGCTTCCAGCCATTACAAAACAAGCGATGCAACGCGATTATCTGTTCCCTATCATTTTAAGCGATCATATTTTCTATATCCTGTATAGGAAGTGAATTTTCATAAAACCAATGTTGTTATTTAGGCGCGGTCAAACCCTCCCAACAGTTGATAACACGTGTTTCCGTCCAAAAACTCGTTTGCGAGTAAAAGCGGCTCCCACTATTTTTTTTTTCTTCTGCCGAGTTAGAAGCTTGTTTAGGTGCACTGGGCGTTTTCCACCTCAAAACCACAGTAGTTTAGTATCAAATCTATATTTTTTTTTTGGCCTTTGCCAGAACCGCATTTCGTGTTGTTTGACGAACAAAGCGTACAATTAGGTTTTTTTCGGCGACTCTCGAAGAGAGGACTCGGTGGCAGGCAGAAATCGATGACGTGGTCTGGGATGGGTTCTCCCAAAACTGCGTATAGTGCCTTACCGATCTCGCGGGATTCGCCTCTCAGGGGCACCTCTTTTACGTCCAGGCTGTTAGTTCTTTGAAACTGCTCAATTTCCTGAATCTCAATTGTCAGTAAGTTCTTTGCTCGGAGCTCGTGGTATTGCTTCACCTCTTTTATTAGTTCTTTTAGTTCGGCTATGATCGTTTTGACATCACCATACGTGTCACTGGTGAATTTCACGCTCTCTTTCAAGCCTCGCATTTCAGTCCTTATTTCGCAACGTAGGTCTTCTATAGCCTTCATTTACTCTTTCTGCGCTTTTCCGTCCTTGGTCATGATAGGCAATCAAACAAACACACACAAATCTGTCAATCTTCAAGAAAATGACAGGTGAATGCTGTATTCGGCAGCGAGGCACAATTATAACGGCAGGAAAAGGTCGCACAGACACAAGTTCTCACTTGTAAACAAGTCAAATATTGAAGTCAGACGCGATTGGTCGTGCCTCTGCTGCATCCCCTTGTGGGGCAGAGAAGCAGTCATCGGCTGCCCCAGTTTATGGTTCCGACTCTCGATGGGCCCATATCGCTGGTGACGCCTTAATACACAGAAAGAGCAGAAACACGACGCCTGTAAGGTCTGTACCTAGTTCATTTGTAGCTTACCTGACAGGAAAACATCAACATTGCGGGTTGTATAAAAACTAATAACATTGACAAGCGCTCGAGCAATTTCAACTCGTCGCCGCAAAACGGACACCCCTAACCGTTTGTCCGCTTTCTTGTTTCGTTCTTCTGGTGCTCTTTCTCATTCTTCCTCTTGGGACCTCCGATGCCAGTGGCCAGGATTTACCCCGTTCTGCTGCCGCCTTTCAACCTATGGTGCCGACCGACGGGTATTGCATTGCCTCCAGAGTATTGCACTGCGACAGCATTTGGGTTCGTCAAGCATTTCGGTCCTGCTTCTTCCGAGTGTCCGTGTCTCGCCTCAAGTCCATAGTATTCTTGGATGGGGAGGAGTGCCTTGTGGTAAATGAAGAGCCACCTCGGTGACTCTGAGGCGAGAGCGTCGGCCTACGGATCCCCATGTGGCGGGTTCGAATCCCGGCCTAGGTTCCCGCAATCTGACGGAGGCTTATTGCGGAGAAGACGCAGTGTAACCGAGCTTTCGGTTGCACGTCAAAAGACCCCCAGGTGGTCGAAATTAATCCTCAGTCCTCCGCTGGGGCGTGCCAGATGCCCGCCGTTGGTTTGGCACGTAACACCCCCAAATTTGACTTTTTGGTAAAAAAAGTAATTGCGAGAGGAGGAGGTTTATCGCCTCCGCTAATCTGTTTGTTGGCTGCTGCGCCAAGTCGTTGCGTCATACGCCCATTGCGGCATCCGTTTATGCGTTATGATTTTCCCCGTAACGTTGTGGGATCACGTCGGAAGATACGCTCCGTCATTCCGGAGCCAGCTGCTAGCGTCGACGGTCGCCTGTTTACGCAGGCTCTCGTGACACATACTTGGTCCTGCTTTTTACGTTTTCCTCCTCTTTTCCTCCGCATGCCGAGTAAAGGCGTCGGGTTGCGGATCGCATGGCCTGGGGTTCGATTCGCACTGAGCCGCTTGTGATAAGTCTCGCAGGTTACAGTTAGTTGAGGAAGGTAGGCAGATGCTGATAACTAAAGAAATATTGACATCTGCCAGTATCCTGATTCACTGATTAGTTTTACCGGACTTGTGACTCCTGACTCTGCCGCTGCTGCCGAGCATGTCGTTCCCTCGCTGGTAACGGAGGTTGAATAAATATGGGTCAGGAACGTAGATGGGCCCTTGCCGCAAGCCTCCAAGTTCTGCTTCTAGCGGCAGGCTCTCATCGTCTGACATAGGCGCAAAATCGGGAACATATGAATAAACAGGACTTCAATATGTGTACTACAAGCGTGCTCTGCTTCCTTGACGATGGCACTAACACATTAAATCTCGGAATATTTCCTATCATACATCGACTTTGTAGGAAATAAGTGCCTTCAGTGAATCATTTATTGGTCCCCAAATGTTATGCTAGATTTATTACTGCTGATTATTGCTATGAGTGAACTAGCTATTGTACATACTGTGTTATGCAGTTTTTTTTTATTTCTGTTATATTTGTATGTGGATTGTGCGACATGATTTTATTGTAGTATATATATTGCTATGACAAAAAAAAAAGACGTATTGTGTCAATAAATAAATGGTGAAAATTTGTTAATTTTGTTGCAGGCTTGAAAAACGTGTTATCTGCTACATATGCGGATGTGTGCGTTGATTTATGCAGAAAACAGTAACCGATTGGAAGTTGATCACTGACTAAAGAAATATACGTGTAAATAGTACTTCCGTGGCCAGCATAATACGGAGCACGAAAAGCCTTTAAGCAATATAAAAATGCTCTGTATTTCTCTGGTCGTAAATGCACAATTGAAAAAAAAAAAAAAGAACACCTGGTTCGTGGAACACTACTCAAGCACAACGGCTTATAAACCACGAAGGAAGCTATTCGAGCGCGACACACGCATGACGACGCGACGACGCGCCGATCGTGTCGACGTATTTGTCCTACTTTATACACCGTGTCACACGGTATATGCCACGTTCTAGACAGAACAGGCTTTAGGACTCAGAATTGACACGAACTAGCATAGAGCGAGCGTACATTCAACGGGGACATTTCCAAGCTCCGTGATATACGACTGTCAAACCGGTTCCTGATAGCGAGCTTTAGAAGTATCACTCGTTTCGCAATGTAAGTCATGGTCTCATGGATGGAACCTTTCCCACGAAAACTCTACAAGTGCGAAATAATCAAGAAAACGGAGAAAGATCAAGCTAGATTACAGCCTAGGAGCGCTTCGTGAGATATCTTAAACGCGAATAGTGGTTGCAACGAAACACTCTAGAAACAACGTTATTTCAAGAACAAAAAAAAGTACTACGCTTTGTTTTAATCCGGCGAAAATTGAGCCCGGCACACTCTTCGCAACATATTACGAGTGGTTTACCTAACTTCACCTACTAATGGTTGCAAAACGTAACTTTGAAATAAATTGCTTTTTTCTGCGTCAAAACGCGCTGCGGTCGCGGTAGTGCACACGTCTGTGGGTAGTATAGACACCACCCCTTCAGAACGCCACGACGGTCGGTGAGCTGCGGGCGGCACCAGCACCGACTCCTATTATTATTAAACAGTAAATATCGTTTTCGCCTCGTCTCTCCTCTCCTCAGCGTGGGCCCACCACAGCGCGTCTGTGCTTCCCGTATGGGGGTCGTCGCAGTCTCAAAGGTCACATGATCCTCTATGCGACCGCGGGCAAACGTAGAGCAAAGCGTCTGCTCCGCAATCCTCGCCGATGTAGTTTGCTACAACATCGTGGGGACACTTGTGAAAGACAACTCCCTGGCTGGTCAACTGGGAATTCGAGCAGGCCACAACACAACATCGTGAGCCTATGGATCATTCGACATTCATCGCAACTAGGCATCGGAGATGTGGCCCGCGCTCGTATCGTATACATAACGTGCTTCTCAAGCTAGAGCAGCGGCGAGACGAAACAGACTGCTCCCACCTCTCAGCTCCGGGAAGCGCGCAGAGCCGCGCAAACTAGCACATCCGTGTTACGGTGATCACGCGGACGCCGTTGAGCCAACACCGGGAGAAGAAACTCATGACGTCATCGTTCATTTTCGCTCTTAAAAGTAAAAAAAAAAAAATAAAAACAGAAAAAAAAACGTGAGAGTGACGTAGTCACGTCTTTGCCGTAGTGGCTCAATGTTGACTGCTCCAATTCCGTGGCGTTGACTGCGCTAATGAATGCGCCTCACGTCGCACATTAGCGTTGGCAGATTTCGGCGACTTGGCTCCTTTGGAAGTTTTCTGGCCAGTTTATTAAATGTATAGAGGGAATCAGATCCTAATATGTAACATGTGGTCTTCCTATATAATACTGAAGAGGGCTACATAGTTTTTTTTAAATATCAAAAATGAAGCGGATTTGCCCTTTACGTGGCGGAGGCGCCAAGCTACCGCTTCGCCTCTCTCGGAGGCTGGAAGTATGTAGCATGTTCATCGCGCGTTTCAGCCACAGGGCAGCAGAACCGCTGGCGATAGGTAGCCCTAACCTAAAACCTGTCCAAATCGAGCCTTTTTTTTTTTTTCGCAACGCCGTTAAATGCTTTACATGCTTAATATCTCTCTATAATGGCTTGAGTTAGTGGTTTTCGAGCATGATCTACAGTGATGACAACAATAATCCCAGGAGAAGGGGAACAATGAGAATAAATCAGAAACGCAGATCTCCGAACATAGCTATTGGTGACTGGTGCGCGACCCAAAAAATCCGCCTGGTTCCGGTATCGAACCAGTGACCTCTTCATTTCCAGTGGAGCGCTCCACCAACTGAGTTAACCAGGAGTAAGACGTCAGTAGAGCAAACGGGTTTTAACAGCTCTTACAACACAAAAAAAAAATAAGAAGATTGGCCTTGAGATATATCTTACATGTTGCAAGGTCCTATACATCAAGATACACGACGCAATAAACAGAACAATAATAAGGTGGGTCTACAAGTGGGTTATTTCTTTTTTTAGAAAACAATGCCTCCCTCGGAGAGCCTGCCTGACACCACTCGAAACCTTGGATATAAAAGTCGGTGCGTTTCATCCGCGTCTACGGTATACTTAACTAGTATACTTGGGAGTCGACTTGGCGCGAAGACAGCTCAACCAAAAGCTACCATGACCACTGGACTCTTCGCTTTTTGTTTTATCCTGGCGGGGGCGATCTTCAGTTCGCATGCCGCGGATGTGCAAACGTCACAACTTAATGCAAGTTGGGTAAGACGGCTACTATTTTATGTTCAAACTGCTAGAGCACTGGTTGCTAAATAAGCTTTTTTTATCCCAGCTTGCTATGAATGTGCCTCAGATGCAATATTATTTATCAGTTATGCGCGGCTAACAAAACATAAAAACAAACGTATTGTTCTGCATATTTCTGGACTACTTTAATCATTGTCGATTGTGATTGAACCAAAAGTGTGTTTTTCGGATTTTCCGGAGATATCGGACAACTTTTAGGTTTGCACAGAAGGAACCCTTTTTTGGTATGATTTTATTTACATTGATATAAAAACAAGCGCGCCTTTGCGGTCAATAAGATTTTGTATTGACGTAGCAAAATTTTGTTTTCTGCAGGCAATGAGCGAATATGGAATATTTCGATTGCGGGCAGCACAACTTTACTAGACCCCTTTCGAAAGTTACGTACCGATTATTAGAAGGATCAAACTACTGCACAATGGCGAAACAAGCGTCATCGTGGAACGTGAAAGCCATTTCATAAGATAGAAAACGTCGGAGCACGGCCAACGCTAGCAACCGGCGAACCAATCAAATATCGTCGAAAGTGCAGCGTCACTGCGCTCATCACCTTTTTCTGTGGTTGCGTTTCTGCTTTCTAATCCAAGCAAACGCACGAAGTATGCCGAGGCGTTGAGGTTTTGTCCGCCATCGTGCAGGGAATTCACAGCAGCCAACAGAAAGCGGCCTTTCAAATGTGCCAATCAAAAAAAAAAAAAAAAAAAAAAAAAAGAGCAGCGTTTGTTATTTTATTTTGTAGCCAGAACAAGCGGCCACGTGATCTGGAGCCGATTATGTGCCGCTAATGCTGATCATAGCCACGCGCTGGGGTTGGCAAAACACAGTACACCCGCTGAGTTCCAGACATTGTTATGGTTCGGCTACTTTCGTCATTACAGCGAATGGACACGGGCGGCTACCCGAATAATTGTTGAGCTATTCATTATCACGAGTCCACATGGAGTGCTCACGTAAAGTTCAGATCAAATCTATGAGCCCCGTCTTTAAATATCGTCACTGGGATGTACTGCGACCGCACGTACGTCATCAAGTTTTGCAAAAAAGAGAATGAAGGAAAACGCTGGCTTTTGTCCTTGAAATTACACCGGAACAAAGGAATTTATTGATCAGTGACGTTGGGGGCACTGTTCCACTAGTGCGAGTAAACTTGTTTTAAAGTGAAAATCATTCCCAACGAATATCGTCACACCGCCCCTTCAATGTGAATGCTTAAAAAGAGGGGGAGGGTATTCCTCCCCTCCCCCATTTTAAACCCACCTTTGTTTCTCGACGAGATAAAGCATGAAACACACCGTTATACAAATTATGTCTTTTTGATAATCTTTTCGTGGCTTGTCAGTGTAAACAATCTAGATTTGCAGAGACGTAGACCGTAGACCGTTCCAATTTAATTAGTTTAAAATATCTTGAAGAATATTATTTTGTATAGTCGGGGAACGAACCCGAGGTTCTCTGAATAATATTGGGGCGAGTTAATGAGAATTCGCAAATTGCTCGGAATCTATCGGTAACCCAAATATTAGCCATAAAAAAAAAAGTCAACTCTCAATTTTTTAATATTTTTGTCAGCTCAGATACATTGGGGTACTCTGGCCGATGGATTGTTTGATTAAAAAACAAAAACAAAAAAATATTGGGAAGCATTTAAAAATTGGAGCATAACATGTTTCAAAATGCCACTTTAAAAGCGGTATCTTTTCCCGTAAGTCGGTAATCTTTTCCTGACTTTTCATTCCTAGGCATTTCTGAGCGGCGAATACTACATGAAGTACCGTGACTACTGGGATGATTGGGTATTTTTCGACTACAAGTGTGTATCAAGGTGGGGAGGACGTGACAGACGCCCGAGTGATCCCATTAAGATCCAATACTCCGTCAAAAATTACGACAGAGACCCGTAAGTGTGCATTTGAAAATCCTTTGCCCTTTATTGCGGTATTTGATTCACTTGTGAACAATTGATTGGTTTGCAATGTGGAGTTGAACCACTGCTGAAAACTAAACGTGAGTCTTCAGTAAAGTTTTATATATTTGATAAAGTGTTTGAAAACGGCAATTAGCACGTGAATTTTAATTAGTTTCCAGTTTCCCTTATAATTCAAGGTTTAGTTGGCAATTCAAGCTGAACAATAAATGCTTGACTATCATGTGCCTATATATTTATCATGTTTGTCTGTTATTTCTCGCAAAGTGCGTTCCTGTGAGTATAATTTATGAAAAAACATACCTAAATTTCTGGCTTATTAGAAACATTCATCGCTTGACCTTTTTTTATTATTCTCGAAAGTCAATGTCTGCAGGATTGCACACAAAAGTTTTTTGAAACCTCTGGTGTTTCGGTCTTTGTGCCTTGGAGCTATGATTTTCCCCCAAATATTAAAGGGGTGGTGCAACGATTTCCGGACATTGGTCAAAGATTTCTGCAAGTTGTCCTCTGACACTTCTGAAGTAAAGAACAGAAAACCGATTTCGCCTGCGTGTCCTAGTTGTTGCGTAAAAAAAAAAGATAAATATTGGCATTTCGGGCACCCCTCAACTCATTCCCAGCCTTCAGGGTCACACCTGGTCCAACACCTCCTAGAAGACAAGGCCATAGCGCTCTGAGAGGTTACGTCACAATGGCGGAGGAAGGAAGTCCATGGCGCAACTACGTGAGAATACGCTATCGACGTGAAAAAAATGTTCCTTGACAAGCGGCGCGGTGCTGTTCGTTCATGCGCGTTTATCCGACATTAATATACGTTTTAAAGGCGCAGTCTTGTACAATTTATTATATATATAATATAAACGTAATATACAACGCGCTGCAAAGGTTGAGAGTACCAAATTTATATTTATGAGTATCCCCGTAACCGCGGGACTACGCGCAGTTCCGCAGCATCCCACACTTTTCGAAAGGACCGGCTGCGATGCTGCCGATGCCACATGGCTCCGATTCTGGTAAATTTAGGTTGTGTGTGAGCAGCTGACTGTCTGAAAACGAACGCTGTGACATCTCAGAAAGGAAGGAAACCGAAAAGAAATCCAGTCATTGTCGCAGGGAGCGCACACCAGCAAGAGATGGGTCGACAACGTTAAGCCTTTCGTCGCCGCTGCTCTCGTGTGTAGTACTTTTGAGACTTGTTTCCCGTCGTGTTTCTGTCATCACCGTAGTCTCGGGTAGTTCTTTTGTGTTCGCATGATACTACGGCATTTACGTGGATTCGTGAAACAAGTCCTGCTACGGTTTGAGTGACATGTGTGACAACTAGCCAACAAAGACTGGTCGATTAATCGATAGACCTCTCTCGACGGAGAGAGGCTTCTTGGGGTTCGCGTTCAAATGTGTTCGTCACGGATATTGGAAGACGTATGGATACGATCGACAGGTGAGAAACAACTTATTTACGGGCTTTCTTGGTCATGTAGGGCGCAAGTAAAATGCTGCAATCGTTTTTTTTAATAGCATGATAGATTGCAATTTTGTTCTTCGTCGTTATTCGTATGCAGTTGCGTCGACATTTGTAAATATGCACGGTAATCTAGTTTTTACTGGAAGGTAAATAACACGTTTGTGTGATTATTGAAAGTGCGTTGTTTGTGGTTCTGTGTTTATTTATACTAAGGTTATTGTATTGCCTTTACCGCGTTTATACTAGAATCTTAACTATTAAGGTAATAGTATTATTATATACAAAATAAGTTATGTTTTGTTCTAAGGCAGCTCGAGCACATAGGGAGAGGTAAATTAGTAGACTAATACGTTTAGTACCCCTGCCACACGGAAAAGTTAATATATTTTCATTCAGTTATATATGATTTAATCAGCTCGCTGTTTTGAGTAATTATACGAGCGCCGCAAGCGGATTTGCCGACCCCACAATGTCATTCGATCGAAATTACATTAATTTTGCCATGTGGCCGGGGTATGATGCAAGAATTCAGTGACTGCACGCGATAACGTCGCTTACATGATCGTGAGAAACACTTGTCTTGCCTTGTCCGCGTTGACTACGTCTACCTGATTTTTAACTGTTCTGTTTTGCTGTTTCCAAATCACTGCGTGTCTCGCCATTTTGTCGAAGTATTTCTGTAAAAAATATGCATTCCTACAACGGTAATTGCATGACTCAATGTTTTCGACTTAAAACAATCACATTTTTCTATAGACGTCTTACGCATACCTCGTGCCATTTAGTACCGATTATTTAGCGGTTTAATATTTTGCTCGTGTAATAAAATGTTTTCTATACCCGTTGTTATGTGCAGCTTTCATTTTAGCTAATATGACACGCGTATGTGACTAAAAACGCGTTACGACGGTCGATCCACGCGCGTTGCCTTCGCTTCGACGCGCGCCCCGATGGCCTTCCTTTGCGACGTCACGAGAAGAGCGCTACGGCCTTGTCTTCTAGGATGTGTTGCCTGGTCTCCCTCCTAGTGACGTCATTCGGAGTGCCGTGTAGGTTGATAGGTTCCCGTGTGCTGTCTGGGAGGACGCTTCCTCTCCCTCTCTCTGCTGACATTAGCGGGCGTTATGCTGCAGCTTAGAGCCGAGCGAGGTCACGTAATCTTTTCGCCGTAGTTCTTTCGGCTGCCACTTGGGGCTGCAGGTGGTGGAAAAAGCTCGACTTTTGCTTTGCGATTATGCAGCGGAACCGCAACATTCTTAATAAAGGAGGTGGTGTTTTCTTTATCCTCCGGGACACGATAAACTACGTAAAAATTACGAGATGCAGTTTCTTTTATTATAATATCGTTGCACCGCCCCTTTAAGCATTCCACACTATTCGGCCAAACTGAACACTGGTTACTAAGCGTTTGCGGACCTTTTCATTCTACCGAAGAGAATTCAAAGATGCCAGAACGCCACTGCGTGCTTCGTGATGTCAACAAGTTACATAAGCCCGCATCGATTTCGGTGGCAGTGGTAGCACCGCAGCCAATATACAGTCTCCTGAAATATGAAAGACCCAGTGGGAGTGTGTCTCCGAGACGGCGGCGCGCGGGACGCTGCGCCCGCCTTAGGCGATTCCATTCTCCTTTGAAGGGAGGGTACTCACTCGGTGCTCAACTGAGCCTCAATACGCTTAACAGATTTTTGTTTCCGTGTAGGGGAAAAGCGCGCTTCATCAGCGTCATACCCAGAGTAATGAAGGCTCGAGTCAAGCAAGTCGTCGCTGTTTTTATGTTTCTTGTTGTTGTTTTTTTTGTTTCTTGCGTATATTAAAAGGCGGGTCTGACGTCAAGCCGCTGCGATGGCGCTGCTGTCGGCAATGCGCATGCGCAGATTCTTTACCTCACACGAATCGGGTTTCTCCGCAAAGGCAGTAGCCACACGAAATCATGGGGAAGCGCTGACTTGTTTTTAAACAGAAAGTTAGTCTATAAGGCCAAAACAGGCACTGCAAAAAAGACAAATATCAGTGTTACCCCGCGTCCTATGTATAATCAATATACATATGATCTAGTCCGTTAGTCTATAGTAAATAAAGTTGGCCGGAAAGCGCGTTCATTGGCTAGAGGGATGGCACAACTGATCTCTATGCCTATTGGCTGGATCGTGTTTGCCCGCTCCAGAAATGCGGCAGCTGCGGCCATATTTTTGGTAGAGTTATATAACCTCTAGCCAATGTGCAGCAGGTGCAACCACTATCATCATCTATGCCACACAGCGTTGTGGCACTTGTGGTGGCAGGCTGTCATAAAAATAGCCATGGGTGATATTTCACGCTTGATTGAAATTGTTCGACGAAACATAGTGTTGAGACCCGGCGTGAACGGTAGCCCGATCTTTGAGGACCCGGCGAACGTTTCATGAAATCGCAGCGCCGGGGAAAAGGAAAACAGCTCGTATGGAGAGTTGCATCGAAAAAAGCATCAAAAGCAGACGCCGCACCGGCGTCTGCTTTCGATGCTTCTTTCGTTCCGTTCACGCCGGGTTTCAAGAATATGTTTCGTCGAACAATTTCAATCAAGCACAAAATATCGCCCACGGTACAGCACAGTAGGCCCACGGCTATTTTTATGGCAGCCTACCGTCACAGCGCTGTCCGCCATATTACTATGATGGCAAGAATAATATAACTTTACCAAAAAGATGGCCGACCGTGGCCGCATTCCCGTCCATAGGCGGAGCTGGTCAAACGCGATCCAGCAAATAAACATAGAGATCAGTGGATGGCACAGATCTCGCGCATTAAGATGGTCAGAATAATCGCCTTGGCTCAGGCCGGTTTATCTCGAACAGCACATACGGCGTTAGTAGGACATAGCCGTGGCATGACGCTGACGAACTGCTCTCCACTGCGAAACCAAAACTGATAACCACGTGTTGCGCTTTAGCTGAGCCCCGTGTGAGTCCTCAGCACGGAATATAATAGAATCGCCCGGGGCGCGTCCAGCGCCCCCGGCAGCCAACGTCTTAGGCACGTGCTCTCCCTGGGTTTTAAATGCGAAAGAATTAACTGTCCCATGGAGTGATCCGACGTCATCGGGTTTGAGGCCGCGCGAAACGGCACCTAAACTCCTTTTTTCAAGTGAAGCCGAAATCTGATGGATTTCGGCTTCGGTCCCATTGGCTGGCGCGCGTCATAGTTTCAAGAAACGAGGCTCCCATTGGCCGCTGCGCGACAGCTTCAACGATCGCCACCCCGAGGCGCTGCGTGTTCGCGAGGCAGCGGCTCCACCGCTGCACGCCCAAGGTCAGCGCGGTGAGGAGAGCGCGCGCGCTCGACCGCCGACGCAAGTACGCCGCAGACGAAATAAGGAAGCGGAGGAGCGGCATGCTTGCTTTCTCATGCACCAACTCATAAGAAGTGCTTAGGTGTACCTCGAGTCTTTTTCATATTGCAGGAGGCTGTATACTTCTTTAGGCGCTTCGCAAACGATCCGATCAGAAGGGCATACAACGTCAATGATAGGTCGGGGTTTAAGAGCGATCTAATTAGCGTGCACACTTGATAGAAAGTGTGCCTCAAGCTAATGTATTTAACACAGAAAGTGGATGCCTTCGAAGTTTTCGTTGCGCATAATCTACCACTCGAATAAACGTTTGACAGTTACTTTGTGACAAATCTTGATAATGCATAAAATGCGTTCGTTTGACATTTACAAACCCAGAAGCTTAGAATACTAACAAATTATCTAAGCTTAACGAGTTCAACTAATTAAAAAAAGTAAGTAAAATAAAATAAAATAAGAATACATGCGAAACGAGATCTACAAAACTCACAGCAGAATGCAATACATGAATTATCATGCTTATTTTTAAAGCAAACCGTAATTTTATTTTACATATTTATGAGTTAAAAGGACACATGGTACCGACGCTGTGCTTAGAAGATCAAAAAGAGCAGCAAATGAAGAATAAGGACTTGATGATTTCTAGACTTCCTTCTTTTATTATCGTGGTGACAATTATTAACATTATTATTTGTTAGTGTATTCAACAGTATAAAAAAAATTCTCTTCAAATGACTTAAATGCACAACTCTTCAAGCGCACTATTTGATTCTGGGGTTTGCTTCCATAAAAGAAGTCTTCTTGGAGAAGTAATTTTTAGCCCATAAGTTGTTTGTGAAAAATGTTTGACACTTTGTGAATAAAGTTTTATAGAATATTCTTGTACTTTAAGAACACGCGTATGTTAAAGACTTTTTTTCTCATGATACGTTAAGAGGGATCGAAAGATCTGTTGCGGACTTTTCTAACTTCAAACTCTCAAACAAGTAATAGGCAGTGTGCAGGTAACTCATCCATATCTGAAGGTTTGATTAAAATTTTCTCTTAGATATGGTCATCAGTACGAAATTACGGTGCTGTTCTACAAAGATCAGATGGACCAGTTTGCCTATGACAGGTGGAAAGAGGGCAAAGGCAAGTTGGCTCGTCTAAAGATCTTTTTTATCGGGTTTTCGTTCTGGAGATTCTGATAACCATACAAAATTGGACTACAACAAAAACCAATTATTTTGCATCTCGCTGGTGACTTAATGTTTTGGTTGCAATTCCTCGAGGCGGAGGAGTTTTTTTTAAGTTTTCACGTAGACTAATTACACGCCATGCCCGTGTCTCGGCGTAAATATTGCTGAGTAATTATATGCACGCATTGCTCCCGCATTCGCATTAAGCATGCTTGTAACGAGAATAAATATGAAAATTTGTAATATTACCTCAATTTAGCCACCTTGTGGTTGATCGTGTAAGATACAGCAGGGGAGTGAACTTCGTTATGAAAGTAAGAGACTATTTTCAAAGCTTTTTTTAAATAGAGTAACATTGACACTAAAACATAACTAAAATTTACAAATTTGCCAGAAACACTATACCTATTTACGAGGTAAATGTATAAAAAAAGGCGTCGTATATAATTATTTATTATTATTTAAGGTAACTGAATTAATTTCTTAGTTTATATTGCTTAAACTTTTTATATAAAACTGATATTAATTTTATAACGCTTTTTTATGCTGTTTTGCAATGCACACGAGAAAAAATGGTTTGGGCACGCGTGGGGCATGGCAACGCAATCTTAAAAATACAATGTAAAATAGGCTAATTGGCTCCTACTAAATTACTGAGTGCAAAGCAGAACAAAAACAATCCGTGTGAGACTTCGTATATTTCAAAATACAGGGTGTCACAAAAGAAAATTTACACGGTCTTTTTCATCGCAAAAATAAACTAGGCATCGCCGAACGCTCATTCTCCGCCCAAAGGTAGTGCTAGAGGTCACAACCAGATGCCAAAGTTTCAGCCCGATCCGATGACTCAATCAACAGTTATAAGTGATTTTCTGAAAATTTCAATGGGGAAATGGAGCCCATTTTCGCCCGTTTTCGGTTTCTGGTGCCATAGAGCCCCATGTGTTTGAAAACGCCGTCGGCCGCCATTTTCCCATTGAAAATTTGAGACAATCACTTATAACTTTTGATTAAGTTATCGGATCGGGCTGAAACTTTGGCATCTGATTGTGACCTCTAGCTCTACCTTTGGGCGGAGAATGAGCATTCGGCGACGCCTAGCTTATTTTTGCGGTAAAAAAGACCGTGTAAATTTTCATTTGTGACACCCTGTATATACAACTAGAAAAAAAGGACATTTTAAAAGGCTATTAAAAGTTTCTTTAAGTTTTGATAAATATAAAACCTACATTCTGACCAAACCGTAGTAGTTGCATTCTACATATACTAACGTGATGTAAAACTTGGCTGTGATAATTTAATGTTAAGAACATAACTTCTTATGCTCAACCGTGATTATGTGCCAAGATTATAAAAGTAGAAAAACACTTTCGAAAATTACCATAGATGTGTAGCAATGATTTTTCGAGGCGGAAGTTTTTGAAATTTAATTTTCAGTGAGGCATTGAAATTACATAAAAATGCGACGGCGACGAGATTGCTAGGTCTACTTCTGTGTCGCCGGAAGTTCCTCAACTGCGTATTTGACTAATTTCGCGATCATATTCGATCCTCATAAAGACACTGACATGTAAGAAAAAGTGTTAAGGGCTTAATTGAGAAACGTAATATTTCCCTTAATTTGCATAAACACAAAACATTTGTGTTTGCGCAGTTTTGACTACGCTTGGCGATATTTAGCTGAAGCTCGCCAACTGCTTTAGGCCCTGTGCACAAAACTGTAACTCCACACATTAATTGGCTTAGCTGTTTTCTTGAACACGTTCGCCAGCCTGATGTCTCCCTTTTGAGTCGCCTGGTGCGTCCAGTCATAGTCTCCTCTATACTGACAAAGCCTGGCAGATCGCCACGAGAAGCAGCCGCCTAAATGGAAAAGCTGGAGCGGCAGACAACGGATGAGAGGAGAGCCACGTGACTGGCGCCCCGCTGCGGCGAGACGAAGAAACACACTTCTACCGAGCGAACAACAAATGTGTTTCGGGCCCTCGCCGCTGCAAAAGCTGTGCGCTGACGTCCAGTTTCTCCGAGAAATGACACTTTGATGCTCTGTGCTATCAGATCCTCGCGCTCCAAATCGGCAACCGGGCACTCTATGGCTCCGTGGTCGAACTGCCAGGCTTTGTGAGTTATAGAGGAGGCTATGGTCTAGTCTGCCGCCTGACACCGTCTGCTAATCGTGCGGGCAGACACGCTGCCACGTGCGGCGTCGGCTGCAATTAGAAGGCTACCTACGGCTCTGCTGCCATTATGAAGGCAGGAAGAAGAAGACGCTACAGGCGGCTCAAGGCAGCTAAACGAGAAAATCCCAAATGAAGCCTGAAGTTGAGGTCGCGATCGGTGGGAATGCCCACCAACTTTTTTTTTTCCGTCGAATATCGTATTTTGGTTTTGTTCATTTTTGATAATCGCTGTGGGCCTGTCTCTCCGAACCGGAAGTCTCAACCGGCTTCAAGGCTAGTGGTGTGATGTCGCTTTCACAAGCTTCCTACCTTCATGGCTGTACCGGGATCCGGACATTTTGGTGTAGGTTGTTTCGGTGCATGGCGTTTCGGTGCAGTCATTTCGCTGAACGGTCTTTTCGCTGCACGGACTTTTCGGTTCACGGATATTTTGGTGCACGAACTTTTCGGTGCACGGACTTTACGGTGTGGGACATTTTAATGTACAGATATTTCAGTGCACGGACCTTTCGATGTAAATATAAATTCCGATTTGTTTTCCCAAAGTTTGAGGAACACGACGTAAAATCGCGTAGACATCAACGGGCTGCATTTGTGGAACAAGAAAATAAGTCCGAAATATGTTGGCTTGCGATGAATTCAACGGTTATCACACTTTTAATACTGTCATATTCTTGCCGTGTATTATTTACTCGCTCTACAGGCTGCCGCGATTTCTCCCAAAATAAATCATGACTCAAAACATTGCCATGTTTCCCTTCTGGAGCCACCCAGACGTAAATACCGAGTATACCCATATAATGCGCACTGATTTTCCTTTCTTCAGTAGTGGATCGCTCTGTGGAAGTAAGCAAACTGTGTGCCGTTAGCAAGCGTCTTGCGAGAATCTACAAAAATAACAGCGCAAGATGGGAATCCACACAAACACACGTCACCACCGGACACAAGAAACAATCACACTTATTGACTTAGCGACATCTGTTTGTGTGGATTCCGTACTTGTGCGGTTATTTTTGAGACATGGATAACCAACTCGCCCAAGCCGCCGTTTTGTCTTGCGAGAGTTGCAGTATTTTTAAGCCTAATTAATAAACGTTGAGGACTAATTAAATAATTTTTAAATGTTGTGTTAACGCCGAAATGCCAGATGGAAAGTTGTAGAGCTTTTTGAGAAACACACAAAATAGCTTTTTGCAACGGGATACGGTTCGCGTATGTTTTTGCTTTCTGACCAGTCAAAAAGTCTAACACATGACAAATACCCTGTGATAACGCACCCGCCCCATCATGAACTCAATTTTAACTGTCATAAACTTTTCTAGTAGGCTGAAAAAAAAAACAAAAAACACGCAAAGACGCATTCACCACGCTTTATTTATTTTCTGAGCAAAAGTCCTTTTCTTTTATATTTTTACGGCCAGCAACATCGTTATGGCCCGAAAGGAGAAGTTGGATCCCAGATCATGCACAGCCACTGTTTCTTTCGCACGAGAATTAGTAAACATTTTATATCATGTAAAATAAATTGATTATTGAATCTATTGGGTTTGTTTTCTTGATTCAAATTGATATTTGATGTTATTACAATTATTCGATACTCGCGCACCCCTCCATTATTATGTAATGAGCTGCAAATGATAAATTTTGTTTTCGTCATGCGAGGTTATACAACACAAAGGAAATGGGTACCGAAAGAGGAGCCAGCCTGCCTCGGAGTTTGCGAAAATGGCTTGTGTATTAAATTGTAGTTGGAGTTTATTTTCCTCTATCTGACCCCCTAACCAGGCAGAGAGCTGCCAAAGCATCTCTTTCAGACATGACTGTCAGTGTGTTTTTTTTTCTCGCTGAATTAGCAGGCCAGGGGGTTCTCGTTTTGAAGTGCTGGAAGAAGCAGCAGAACGTGACAGCACTGACATGTCTCAACTACTTCTTGTAGAGGTGGCCAGGCCGCGACTTGCGACCCGCATGCGGCGTTTTGCGTGTTAAAGTGCGGCTCGCGGCTCCTTACTGAACCTCCCCCCCCCCTCCCAATCATACAAGCCCACAAACACACTTTCCCCGCCTCCCTCCACAGTTTTACTGCTTTTGACTCGGATAGATATAAAGTTATACTAGTTTCATATTTTGCACTCGGAAAAAGTTTGCTCTTCTAAACAAATGCCCGAGACCATAGCCTCGGGTAATTTTCGAAATTCTCAAGCTTCTGCGGTTGGGTTTTATTCCAAGGTGTGATCAAAAAGTCCCGGTACTGATTTTGTAGCATAAAAAGAGAGGGCGGCATAGTGATGTGCGCGCAGCTGTCGAACGACTGGAACTTCGCGTCACGCTATACGAAAGTACGTTTCTGTGTCAACATTTGGAGCTGCGCTACAGGAGTTTGTGTGACCACGTGCACGGGCGCAATAGCGCTTTCACCGTAGATTGCAAACCAGAGCGGGAGCGAACACATAGTCTGCGTCAAACTCGGCAAATAAAAGACAGATACCATTCAAATGATTCAGTAGGCTTGTGTTACATGCAGTGAATTTTGCGAAGTGTTTTAAGCCGCACTCGCGCTTCAGGAACGACAGAAAATCGCTTGAAGACGAAGATCAGTTGGACGACCTTACCCGGCCTCTCTTTGACTTCAGTGACATTCTGCCATTCTTGCGGCGCGAGTGCCGCTCAAAATACCTCGCACACCTGACTGCTTTTTGACATATAAGCCTTCTAAATGATTTCAAAGGTTTCTGTTTCAGATTTGTCGGGTTTCACGTAAAATAGACGTTCGTTTTCGTTTTGGTTAGCTGACTATTGAGAGATCGCCATTATGCTCGTGCATGTAATCAAACAAACTCGCGTAGCGGAGTTCCAAATGTTCACGGAGCGAGCGCCCTTTGGCATACTTACGCAAGAAGGTCCCCGCTTTCGACTACTGCAACACTTTGTATGCTACAAACTCAGTCCTGGAATTTTTTGGTCACGGCCGCGTACACGGAACACCAATAATAGACCCCACACTCTGGCAGAAGACTCCGAGAACGCCTTTATCGAACCAACGCGTAAACATGATGCGATGCGTCGAGTGCCTACGTTGAACCCGTAAAAGAGACACAGGCAAGCTAACCATAACGTCCAACGTCTCCAACCCTGATGCAGGATGGTGCCGCGCCTAAAGCCGGGTTCACACTACTTAATAGTACTCATACTTCATTCAAAAACAGTCCGCAAGCACGAGTCACCACAATATTCGTTGTTCGAATGCCTCGTGTCAATTTTCTCCTCAAATTCCTTGCCATGCGGCAATGAGTTCAATGATGGAGCAGTTTCTCAGTCCAATTGCTCGATTTAAGTCACGTGGTTGATATGGGCCACGTTCGCAATATGAGCTGCGAAGACTTGCCGCGAGCGTATCGTCAGCCAACGTCTCCGACTTTCCGCCTGCTTTTTTCATCGCCATGCGCAAACAAAGAGCATGCGCACTCGCGAATAATCTCCTCAGGAGTCATCCACCATTAAATTTCAAGCGATACCATGGTTTGAAATGGACCCTGTTCTCCGATCTAGGCTCTCTAGCTGTAGACGTAGAAAAAATTGTGAACAGCAGTAGAGGCTTTTATTTGACGTTCCAAACAGAGCCTTCTGAATTTCAAGTGAAGAGATAATACAAGTTGCAAGGCGTTTCGGAGATCGAAAGAGAAAGAGAGAGAGATGGAAAGCAAGTATGAAGACACACGTCGACATCAAAAACAAATCCACACACAGTGGGCCACGTTTGTAACAATACTTAAACATGCTAAAACAAAATTGGTGTTGCCGTGTCTATAATCAGTGACAGGTCTAGAAACTTTTTCTGGCCGTGGAGCAGGAAGCAGACAAAATCCTGAAGAGAGGAGGAGGTTTCCTCCTCTTCAGCGCTCCGCCTGCACCCTCCCCCTCTACCTAATTGTTTTCCCTCGGAAACCCCTTTCAACCTGTAACCGACCACAGGGAGCGCAAACATAGAAAGTAAAAGGCGGCATTCCCTTTATCCCCACGCTCACCCTAAAACACAAGTATATAGTCGCGCTGGTAGCTAAGAAAACCCATAAACATTAGCGAAGAAAACAGCGAGCACCGAGGTTTTTTTCTAGCGATATTTAAGGCTGCTTTCTAGCGTAAGCAGTCTTAACTGTACTCGTGTATTTTGTTCGCTTCACTTCATCATTGCCACAGCAGGATAGGTTATTGCCACTTCAGCTGCTACTGCGTCCTTCTCCCCAGCGTAGGCCTTTGTGGAGTCTCGTCAACGCCCGCTTTAGCGGCTCGGCAACTGGGTAAGACAGGGTCGGCGATGAAGGCTCAATCTGGCGAGTGTTTAAAACGTTCATAAAAGAATTAGAGTTGCTAAAGTATTGTTGTTCCTGCAAACGTTTCCCATCGCATATTGCGATGTAATTTTGTTCTTCCGATCCTAGCTGTAACCATAATCTACTGAGCAGAAAACAGAAGACGTATACCTAATACGTATAAACCCCGAGAGAAAAAAAAAATAAAAATAACTTGTTCAGATTAGTACAATTCCTACCATCTCGTTGGTATACTTCCTGTACATGCAAGTAATAATCGTACAATATTCTGAATTCATGTTTTATAAATGCTTTAGTTGTGGTCGCTTGTTTTAAACAGAACAAAAAAGGCAACTGATTTACATGGACCTCGAGGAGCAGTGTCAAGTTACAAAAACCTTTTACAATAGAACCAACTCAGGTGAGTCACAAACGTGATGTATAAGCACCTCAAAACTCAAATATAGGCGGATTCACACATTGAAGAATACAGAAGAGAGAATGGTGTGTTTTCACAGCGTAGCAGCGACCATCACTTCTTAACAGTGCTATGCTCCTTTCACCCTTAAAGATTGGTTCACCTATTTGCGTCTGAGTGTGACCATTTGGTTTATGACCTCTCGCGTTCCAGTACAGCACGTTGCGTCGTCTTTGAAGTTTTTATGTGTGAAGTTCTACATACGTCAGCTAAAAGCCGACCCAGAGGAGGCGTATTCTCAACATATTTGCGTGCGGTTTAGCGGATGTAATTACGGCACTTGGCGGGCGTTTTTTTTTTTTTTTCCCAGAAGAGAGGAGAGGATTGTAGCTAAACAACACACGGCATTTTCGTCGACGACGACCTCTCCTCGGCGTTTGGTGGAGTGTGCCCCGACTCACGCTTTTCATGAAACGAGGCAAGATGTAGATAAATTGCTATATTAATGCTTTCCGCCAGGGGACATAAGTAACTAAATGATAATCAACCACCCGAGCCTTATTTGCAAACGGTTCTCTCAGAAATGTTCCTTGCAATAGCCTGCTCAAAATCCTTCCTTTTATAATTTTCTTCACATCGCCCTCCACATAGAGGGTCCTTTCTTCTGTCTCAGTCGTAGATCGCTGTTTCGAAAGAGATGTAGTGATTTCGTACAGTTCGCCGTTAAGGCGCTTTCACATACTTGCGGTTCACTATACAAGCTGAAACAAGACCGTTTTTTAAGCACCTTGAAACGGTTTATGACCAGCTCTGCAGCAGCGCATTCTGTCGTAATAGGCTTAATAACCGATGTTGTCTCATTCGGTCGTACTCGGTTGCAAGTGTGCGAATGCACTTTTAACCGTTGAACTCGACAAATGAGCGCCGATTTCGGCGGTTGAGTCGAGCCAGCCAGCCGGCCGCAAAGATAGGCAAGCCGATCCTTAAGCAACTTCCGGCTGTCAACTCGGGAGCTGATTGGCTGGTACCCCGCCGTACGCTTCCGGATACGCGACGCCGAAATACTCCGAAACGCCGAGATCTGTCTCGGTCAGATCCCCAAATAGGCGCGCAATTACGCCAACCTTCAGACGTCGAGGAAGCGCTCGTCCCGACACCCGCTATATACGTCGGGATTACGTCGCCGAAACGCCAGTAAATACGTCCAAAATACGCCGTATCTTCGGCATTCTTAGAAACATTTCAGCGTGCGTAATCTAGACGTGTAGCGGGATTCAGGACGAGAGCGCTTCGTTGATCGGCACCTCAAAGTCGGGAGAAGAACGCGCGTTTTTTGGTGGTCCGTCCAAGACAGGTCCAGGGGCTTCGGCGTATTTCGGCGTGGCGTATTCCGAAGCGTACGGCGTGGGGCCGGCCGCCAATCAGCTCCCGAGTTGACAGCCGTAAGTTACTCGAGGATCGGCTCGCCTAGGGCCAGTGACAAATACGCCCTGTGCGCGTACATAATTGGCTCTCACTTACCCCCCCCCCCCCCCCCCCCCGCCCCATTTCCATTTACAACGCCTACGTGCACACACGACTTAGTGTATTCCGCCGGCTGGCTGTCCTGACTCAGCCGCCGAAGTGAGCGCTCGCTCGTTGCGTTCGACGACGTATTGGCCAACTGCACGAAATTGCTTTAAATCTTTCGTCCTTATGACCCTGGATCCTGGGGAAGTCGTGCCATTATGGTTCATGGAATGAGCAGTTTCTCCCTGGCCTCCCTGTTTTTAGTGAGCCGATGAAGCCCATGGCACGTAGTTTTAAAGTGAAGTTTCTCAAATACTGAGATTTTTTTAATCCAAAAACCGGAAAAATAAGCGCACATCTTTGAACCAAACGAAAAATAAATTAATTTTTTTAAAATACGCGAGAGATCTGTAGAGATATGTATGATTAATAAGTGGATTGCATGCACAGCGCCAAAGACGCTTATTTTAGTGAGGAACGCGTTCAGTACGATGATGCTCCGTAGTGATGTTGGTGCGACGGGTTCAGAAGGACCCTCTCGTAGCTTCGAAAATGTTGGGTGTACGGAAATAGCAATTGCCATGGCAGCTTAAATAAATCAGCCAGTTAGCTTACGAGGTTGTTCCGTGTGTATATTGGTGTCTGTTTGTGCCCGGTTAATAGACAGCTAAGGCAATGGCGCTACTTTCTGAGGATCCATTGACTATATTTCGAACGAGCGATAAACGACCGAAAAAGAAAGAATAATCGAAGGACGACTTTGTGACGAGGTCAGCGCCTTTTCTCGTTATCAAAAGCGTATCCAGGCAGTGAGCTTGCGTCGGAATAATCGACAACGCGTCTTCGCAGAGTTCTTATAATGTGTGCTAGAGGTCCAACTGGCGTTAATGTGAGATGTCAAATTGAAGCAGGCAGCAACAAGTTTTAAATTGGCTTCCGACAAAATGCATTCTCATGGGAAAAGTGGGGGCAATTTCTTCCTGCGCTTCATTATGAGAGCAAATATCATAAACACTGCGTACTTACTGGATAGCTTGGAACATTTATCAGTCACGCAGACGATAATATTGCTCAGTTATAGGGGTTTTTTTTTTTTTTTTTTTTCAAATTCCCGGCATTAAAAACTGTTCTAAAATTGATTCGTACCCGTATACAATCACTTCCTCAAATATTGAGTGTTTTTTTCTTCATGCAAAAATAAACTCTGCCACCCCTGAACGCTCATTGTGTGCCAAAATGTAGCGCTAGAGGTCCGAACCAGATGCCAAAGCTTCAGCACGAACCGGAGTCTTTTTCAAGAGTTACAACAGATTTTCTGAAATTTGCAATGGGAAAATGAGGTGCAGTTGTGCCCACTTTGGGTAACGCCATATAGCTCCATGTATTCGAAAGCTCTGTCGGCTCCCAATTTCCCATTAAAAATGTCAGAAACTCACTTATAACTTATTAAGATAACGGTTAGTACTGAAGCTTAGGCCTCTATTGGCCTCTATTTCGGACCTCTGGCGCTATATTTGAACCGAGAATCAGCGTTCGGTGATGCGTAGTTTATTTTTTCCGAAAACAAAAACCTATATTTTTTTTATTTTTTAGGACAAAACGAGTATAGTAACGCTCGTTCTCATCTTTACAGTGACTCTGCAGATAGAAACTGAGAGATATGATAAGAGTAGAGCGCCCGGGGATGTCGGAACTCGGAACTCTGGTTGGAATAATTATACAGTGGAATAGAATTCAAGGTAGTGTTTCCGATGGTAGCTTGTGTGACTGCGCCTGCAGACAACGATCGCGGCGCTGCAGTCGGCAGAGCAGCAGAAAGTCGCTGCAGCCCGCGCCTGCCATCGCCCGTGTGCTTGCACGCGGCGCACGTGCACAAGCACCACCACACTGACCCTCTACTTATGATGCGCTTGTGTCGATACCCATCGCGATCTACACCACATGCCTCACGGTAGCCGCTCCGGTCCCATTTTGTAGTACAATGTAATAATCAGTCGGTAGGCGCCAAGCTAGCTGCCTTTTCCTTTACTACGGTGTTAGAATTTACACCATGGTCTCTACTCACTGCATGTCCTAACGTGTTCGAACAGTGAGCTTGGCATCTAGTCATCAATAACTCCAACCAAAACGCGGTGCTGTGAATGCACCCGCGCGCACGAATGTCCTCCTCTCCCTAAGTTTGCAGGGTGTTTTCACGTCAGATGGTTCACTGATGGTCTGGGTTGTATTTTTCTTATATTTATCTAAATATATTTATGAAAATCATGTTCTTGGAAGGAGCACTCAGCTAGATGTGAATGTTGTAGTTGAAGTGATTCCGTAGATATAAAATTTCCAAACCCGAGTTGTTGGTTTTGCCAAGGTTTTTCTAGGGTGCCTTGTACAACCATAAATTAGACTACATAAACCGTACAAGTAATAATTAGTTTTTACATTTACTTTACGAAAGGTTTACAACATGTATACATAATAATAAACATTACAATAAATATTTCTACCCAGAATAAAATTTATAAAACACGCCACGGGAGCCGGGTGTATGGGCACATTCACAATAGTGCATAAAATGGATTTTATGTAGCAACAGTTGTAGTAAATGGTTTATTGAAATAAAAGGGTGTTGTGACGTTGCCTTTTGGTTGATACCATCTGTCAAAACAGCGGGTGATGAGGAGACGAAATGCGAAATGCACAGCGTGACCTAGTGCGGCGCCGAAGAACATTCTCCCTCTCACCTTTTGGCTTCGGCGCTGGCAAAGGCCAGGTCGCGAAAGCGTAGTTCTGAAAAATCCTTCGCTCGCAGAAGCACTCGCGCAGAGAAAGCGCTTTTGATAACTAGGCGACCGTGCCCGTGCCTGTGCCCGCAGAAAAATTTCGAGTTGAAGCGTACGTCCGCCATGATGGTTACGGCGAGAAACCAGCGACCGGCGGGGCGACGAGCACGTACATGCGCAAGACGAGCGTAAAACAATACTAACCCTTAGCTCGAAGGTGTGGGTGAGTATCGATGACGGTGAGCAGTAGGCCTCGATTTTATCGACAACGCTACGATCTTGAAGAACAGCAGAGGAAGCTCGTCGAAACAAAGATGGCAGCGCACAGAATGTTGCCAGACGTTCGAACAATTTCGCTTACGGTCTATTACACATAGTAAGACAAGACCTGTGCCTTTTCCTCTGAAACGTCATCATTTGTGGATCCACGCAGCGCCGCCTGCCTTGCATCAGCAGTGTTACCAGCCAAACTTACAAAAAAAAAAAAGGAAACCCACGTAACGGGTAACCTTTGTAACACTCGTGAGGGTAACCCTCGTGGGCCCTCGTGAGGGTAACCCGATCGTGACCCTCGTGAGATTAATCCTGGTGTCCCTCGTAAAAGTAACCCTCATTATCCTAGTGAAGGTGACCCTCCTAACTCTCACGAGGGTGACATCACACGTGACCCCATGTGACGTCACATGTGACGTCACGTGTGACGTTATTATGGAAAACGTCCCATATAGCAACGCACGGTTACGCCGATGCCGACGACGCCGCTCAAGCAGAAACGGGCGAATAATTGCTGCGCTCTAAAAACAAAAACAAAAACAAAACTTTAATGGGCCCTTGAAAAGAAAAAGAAAAGTTTTTAAACAGCCTGGATAGTACACGCGTGTCAAAAAAAAAAAAAATTTGACGCGAAACAATATATTAGGACAATATTGACGGCGAGAGATTTATTTGAAATTCTGCGCGCGAAGTCCATGACGTCACGGGTCGTTCCGGAATGACCATCTCGGACCTAAAGGCGAAGCCGATCCCGCACTCCTCCACGCGCCCGAAATGCTGAGAGAGAAGAAAAGTGGAAAGGAGGTGACTGGCGGCTCAATCGCGTCTCGCGCCGTCAATATTGCTCTAACTTTTTTTTTTTTTTTTCGCGTAAAATTAATTTTTTTGACGCGCGGGTCTCAACCAAACTGTTAAAAAAACTTTTTTTTTTCAGAGGCCTTTTAACTATGGTCTACGATTTTTAATTTTGTCCCAGTCCCAGAAATATCAACTTGCAAGGCGAGTAATTAAAAAAATAAATAAAGCCTGTAAAATATGTTATGAAGTTTCTAAATTAGATTTCAAAATATTTCAACTTCTCTATATATAAAAGAAAACTGCCTAAATACCATTTTCGAAACCCAGTGAAATGCAAATACTGACTTCTTTCCTTAGATACTCCTGTTATGTATTCTTTACAGCAACGGAAGTACGCTTTTGAGTTGTACTACCGGGTGGTGTTGTGTTGTTGGTGGCACCCCGGTCTCGAATACTTTCACGTTGTATGCTGTAACTATTCTACACTTCCTAGACACTACTTATGCCTCACGATTTGCCAACTTGTGTATATCGTGACCACTCCTTGTGGCTGTTTGCATCAATGCATCTCTTTGCTCTTTCAGGCTGTACGCTGTGGATGGGCTATTATAAAGTAGACGGGAGTCCTTCAGCTGAGTGCGAAAACGTCTACAAGAGCTGCGGGGGTTCAACGAAGGTCCAGTACCACGATAATTGTAAATACAAACCTTCAAAATGAGGCAGACAATAAAAATATCCTCACAATTGCCGTCAAGAAATTAACACCCCTCATGTATTTCTCTAAGCTTTGTAAAACGAAGAGGATGCGTGCCTTGTTTTCTTTTCTTTCTCTTTTTTTTGTAGTACGCTTCCGTGCTGTAAGTAATGTTGTTTCAGTGTTACAGAATCGCTCCCCAGAATGCTTGGCACTGGAAGAATGTGTGCCTTACCCTTGTTTTGGCTACAGACATGCATTTTAACCGTGGCAGCTTCCTTTTTGCCTTCGCCTTCGGAAGCGGTGCCGTCAAATTCGCCAGATTCGACCACGGATTTTCCTTGCGAAAGGAATTGCGATCTACCTGCTTTCCAACGTCAACGCTTTCAACAGCTCAGCATCTGGCAAACAGGGACATCGGACACGACTGAATGGCTACAAAAGAAGGAACCGCGACTTCATGCCGCTCGGGGTTTGGCACCGGAAGAATATCCACCTTACTCTTTTTTTTTTCAGTTACCTATCGCATTCTAAATTTTGATCCGGGAACGTTTTACTGTTTGAGGCGCCATGGCCCTTTGTCCTGCAATATGTTATTGGTTTTGCGCTTGATTCTTCATTGAGCGTTTTTGCTGCCATTCAGTCACGTTTGTTGTCCGCGGGTGATGTTGAAACAAATCCCGGCACTCTTGACGCTAAACATTTGTCAGCGGAAAGTTTGAGCAGTGTATCGGGAAGGGACAATAAAACTATCGCGTTTCTAACTAGATTAGAAGCCAGTCAGAAGAAGCTTCTGCAGGTCGCTCACGACGTTTAACTAAAACAAGAGAAAGCTGACGACGCGCTCGCCGTGATTGACACAAGGATGGCCAAGATGGAACAAGAACTGACAACAGTCAATGAGCTGAAAAATGGCGTGAACCAAGTTAAAGTGACTGCTAGTGAAAATGGTAGGCTTACCTATCAAATTTACAGGATGCAAGATCACCTTGAGAGCTGGCGGTGAAAAACCAATCTGCTCTTTTCGGGGGTACCCAAAGAACCCAAATGAAACTTGGCAGAAATCGGAAGTTAGGGTTCTCAATCTTGTTTCCGAGTCATTGCAAGTGGCACTGGAGCCTAGCTTGATTGACAAGGTGCATAGAATGGGTCCATTTCCAAGTTCTCAACAAGTTCCAATTGTGGTACGTTTCAATAAATTGAAAATCAAAGAAGCGATTTTTTTAGGCGCTCCTAAGCTAAAGGGCCTGAAGGTTCTAATCAGCGAAACTTTTCCGCATAAAGTAGTTTACACTCGCAGGCGCGTTAACCAGTATGCGAAAAACATGAATGCCGCGTTCAGGCTGCGCTTTCAGAAGGTGTTCTTTGGAAATCAGTGTTTCATTTTCGATGATGGAAACGACTCCGAGAAAGGGCGCACGCGGTGACGCAAAAAACCTGCTCGTCCCCCTTCACCACGTTCAAACTGCAAATCCGGCCATTAAAACCAAATCACTAAACTCTTCCAGTCTTTGGCTTTTAATGTCTTTCGTAGCATCTTGTCTAAAGATGACATTTGTTTTGTCACTGACACGTGTAACCCTCACACAACCCTAGAAACTGACACTTGGTTGTCTAAAGGTATAGATGACAATGAATTTCTTCCGTTACTATATTATTTTTCGTAAAGATAGATTTCAGTCAAGTGGTTCCGGCGTCATGATTGCTCTGAAAAACGCGGTCTCATGTGACTCGCTCGCAATCAACTCCGACCTAGACATACTATGTGTTCATGTGAAATTGTTATTCTCCTACCTTATAATCGGCGTCTGTTCCCGCCCACCGTCATACTCTGGTCACTTCTGCGACCGCCTAGACGAGGACATTAACTATGTAGACCGCAGCAGCCCTAAGTGACCAGTAGTTTTTGCCTGCGATTTTAACTATCCAGGTATCAATTGGAGCAATTTTTCGCTTCCCTCGGGCTATCGTGATTCGTCGGTGTGCAGTGAGTTTTTGTCAGTTTTTCAGTCTTGCAACCTTACTCAAATTGTGTTAAATTCTACATGATGTGATTTCGTTCTTGATCTGTTATTTTCATCTCACCCTAACCGTATTTCCGCATGCCATAATCTAGAATATATTAGGGATCACAGGGCTCACCTTTTCGAGTCAATATTTTCTCCGGCTCAAAGCAATGTCATTAGACAAAGCTTTTTTTAAAATTATTTCAAGGTTGACAGCAACAGGCTTCTGTGCTCTTTTGATTCCTTTTCAAGGAAATTCCTGACCCTTTTCGACACGCGGTCTGTAGTTGAGAACTTGGGTCTGCTTAGGTATAAAATCAGCGAAATCGTCAAGGACTGCGTCCCCTGGTTTGTACTGACAAGAACCCAACAATCCTTTCGTTTATTAACTATCATAAACTTCTTAACAAAATAAACGGTTGTTTTCCTTAGTCAGGTCAAGGAACACCTCTGAAGTATGGTCCAAATACAATGAAAGCGGGAAAAAAAAGCTACACATTGGAAATTATAAAAAGAAAATTTTACTTGCTTGGTCATGACCTGGCTAACGTGTTATTAACCATCGCTCAAAAATTCTGGCAGGCTGTCCGGACAAGAAAGCTAAATCCCTCTCCTTTTATCCGTGGCAGTAGTTGAACCATAGTGTCACCTCATGACTCATCATCCCCATTTAACACATTCTTTAGTTCAGTGTTTCCACTGACGTTGGTGCCATGTTCTGCCATTACTAGTATGGATAACGTGGTATTCACACCCCGCGGAATCGCTAACGTCACCGAATGCTTGCGTGCTAACTCGTCTAGGGGCAACGATAACATCACAGCAACCTTTCTTAACATGACTAAAATAAAATTGCAATTCCCTTGTGGCCGCTTCTTTCAAGCATCACTTGATTCATCTGAACTGCCCAACGACTGCAAATTTACAAAAAATATCTCCGTGTATAAATCTGGAGACCGCAATGATCCACATCTAATTACAGACCTATTTTTCTTACAAGCATCTTATGCAAATTATTGGAGCAAGTCATTTACTCGCAAGTCATGGACTACATTACTAGCTTCAACTATCTTCTCCCTCACCAAAACGGCTTTCGAAAACATCTATCTTGTGAAACTCAGGTATTCGAATTAGTAACAGACGTTTATAACACCTTTAATGACTCTTGTGCTATGGATATCATTTTTATCGATTTTGCTAAAGTATTTGATACTGTCCCTCATCAACGTTTACTCCTGAAACTTTCTCAACTAAACATTAATAGTCGCGTTATCAGTTCGATTTTATCATTTTTTGCTAATTGCAACCAGTCTGTTTTTATAGATGACTCCTCATCATCTCCCATTATGGTGAATTCCGGAGCATTTTAGGACTACTTTTGCTTCTCGTTTACATGAAGGCCCTACCTTCACTAATCACGTCATTCAAAAGGCTTTCCGCCGACGATTTCGTTCTGTACCGCCGAATTTCTCATCCTAACGACTCAGCGAATCTTCACCGTGACATTGAAATCTTGGGTCAATGGTGCTTATCGTCGTAAATAAATATGAATGTTGCTAATATCAATATAATTAATTTATTTTCATTGTTCTAAACATCGCGTTCCTTCCTATTTTATTCTTTCCGCTTCTATAACATCCGTGCACTCATGTAAGTACCAAGGTGTTACTTTCACCGAAGATCTGACTTGAAATGTTCATATTGATAACATAGTAAGCAAAGCATCAAGAACACTTGGATTTCTTAGAAGGCAATTCTATTTGGCACAACATGACAGGACACTTACTGCATATAAAACCCTTGTTCGTTCAAAGTTAGAATATGCCAACTCAATATGTTCCCCTCATCAGCAATAATTCATGAATAAAGTCCATACAAAAAAGCTGCCATCTTCAATCATCGTAACTATTGCACAATAACCAGCATATGGGAACTGAAGGCTTTTTCTAATGTAGCTACCCTTGATTCACGCCGCAAACTATCTGGTCTCACTCTTTTTTACAAGTATTATTACGACACGCCATCATTCATGCTCACCTGCTGCAAGCCTGCCGTATAGATTTCTTTGCGTCACGATCACTCCTTAAAAATTGACCTCTATTCGGTCGCACAAATAGATTCAAATACTCTACTCTTGCATTATCTATTGACAACTGGAACTGCCTCCCTAACGATATAGCCAGTGAATAACAAAATCATATTTCGCGACAACTGCCTGGCTTCGATGGTGGGAAGCATATTGTTTTAAGCCCCGTGTGTTTTAAAGTTTTGTAGTAATTGCGGTTACTAGTATATTTCTGCTTAAATAAGTGTTATAATCTTGTATAGCCTGTTTTAAGTTTGTTGTTTAAACTTGTTTTTGTTGCCAATGTACTCTGCGCTTTTGACTTTGATTTTTTCTTTCCCCCTCCCTCTTTTTCATGTAATAGTTCGAACGAACGTCCTTGAAGATAATAAACTTGAACTTAATCTTGAAAAGTTTGGTGGAGCGACGACCACTGAGACGGAATTTTCACATGAAGGCATGTCTTTGTGGGTCCTTACTTTTGATACATCTGTTGTGTTATATTCCTAACGAGCTTGTTGGTACGATGTACTAGATAACAGAAAGTATTAAACAGAGGAGGACTGTTGTGTGTTGTCATAGCTCTAATTTATGTGAAGTTTAGTTTGGCTAATATAATATAAACCACAATCGAAGGGAATATTTTATACAACCCCTGATATACATTTCAGTCTCCACCACGGTGGAAACTGAAAAGTTGTTTGTGGGCACAGGAAACAAAGAATTATAATAATTATTATATCATGTCTGACAGGGTGGCGCCGATCCTCCTTGCCACGGTCGGAGACGAGCTACTCCGCACTGTGACAATTTTAGTCCAGCGGCTCACATTGCGGCCAATTTAGGGCATCACGAGGAAAGGGAAATGCCCCCATTTCTGTAAGCTGTAGTGAAACTAAGGCTCGCACCTCTGGCTTGGGCAAATGCGGCGCACCACGTGAGCCGCTTCGCTGCAGCCATCACTTTTTATAGACTTTCTTTATTTTCTAAAGTAGGTAAAAAACCGGGGCACGGCGCCCTTGATAAGCTCTCTGTTTTCTTCTGCTGCTTTTATCTTCTTATTTATTTGCCGATTGGAACGAGGTAGAGTACAATGTGATCATTCCTAAATAAATGGTGAAATTGGCAGATTTTGGCTCGGCCTATGCCGTGTCGGATAATGCGCCAGAGGAACAGTACGACAACAGGTAGGTTATTTACTTTCGATCGTAGAGCTCTGCATATATTTTCTAGTATTGGGTTATTTCTTATGCTGGTGAATTGACTGAAGAGCTAATTACCGTAATATGTACACGTGTTTAATAAGTAACAAGTAATAATAATGAAGTTCGTGACAAAAATATTGCAATTAAATTAATATACAAATTGCTGCTTTAGAAATCTAACGTGGTCGACGATTACAAAATTATTTGAATAAGTCGTGGACTACCTCCCAATTTGTATTGAAGCCGATATATCTTGCGGCGGAGTTCATTGTCATGTCAACGTGGCTTGTATAAGGGTTTCGTGAATAATAAACACAACAGCCTACGCACGACATTAGAAACGTTTTATGAATGTCACAAAATGCCGAACTTTCTCTTATGACACCATACCATAAGAACAATCAACGACATTCAAATGAAGTTATACGCGCTTTGCAAGATCTTATATATCAGGATACACGAAACGATAAACGCTGCAAAAATACCACGTGTCTACAAGTGAGTGGTTGATATTTCTAGACAACAATGCCTTGCTCTAATAACCTGGTGGGCAGCGCCTAAAACCTGGACTATAAATATTTGTATTCTCAATTCCCGTCTACGACCAGATTCCCTGGTATGCTGGGAAATCAAGTGCCTGGGCGACAGTTCAATTTAAAGCTACCATGTGCACTGGACTCTTCGTCTTTTTTATTCTGGCGGCTGTCTTGCACAGTTGGCACGAGGTGAATGCCAAAAAGCCGCCATATAATGCAACTGAGGTAAGGCGGCAGAAATCTTTTGTCAAAATAACTCTAATCCAACGTTGAATAGCGATCAGATTGCACTTTGGGAGCAAGCTTCATCTTCTGGTAAAAAGCGAATCAAAAGGTGGCAAGTTGCGGGTAACCAAATTTGTAAGGTTGTAGAAAATAAATACAAGCGAGATGGTTGCATATGTTTATATTGCATAATCGATCCCAAATTTTGTTCGAAGTAAAAGTTTGTAAGGAAGGGGAACCATCGTGTAGAGTGTAATTTATGCTTGCTAACGCAACCCTAATAATTAATAAGCACATGATGGAACTTTAATTTTGTCTGGGAAGGGTGTTACAATAAAAATAAAAAAGAAGTGTGTTAGTATATTTTCGGTGTTTTATATGACATGAGACAGTTTAAAGGCTTCGACTCAAAGGAATATTTTAGGGTGTGTTAACGAATGCATTCAAATAAAGATCTCCCGAGCTATCCTACAAGAATCGGAAGGGTAAGGCACTCGGAAATACTACAATCATGTGTTCGAATGTTAAAGTATAAAACAATTATTAGCATGCACAATTTCGAACGCCATCTTATGGTTCATAATCAGACTGACCGAATGCAACCCCCGATTTGAGAAGGAGACTGCGACACCAGTCGGCTTCTGCTAGTATAAAAATAGATATGGCCTCGTCAATCAGTAATATTCTCGTGCATTTTCGTTATTAGGCTTTTTATACCAAAGGCACGTACTATATGAAGTATCGCAACTACATGGATGATTGGGCGTTTCGAAGCTACAATTGTGTGTCAAGGTGGGGAGGACTTGACAAGCGCCCAGGTGATCCCATCACAATCCGATACGAGACTAAAGGTTACGATGGAGACCCGTAAGTGTGCATTTGAAAATCGCTTGCCTTTAATTGTTTTATGTGACTTTTTTGAGACATAGGTTGGTTTTGAATGCAAAGTTGAACTATAGCTCGGAAGAAAATTTGTCTTCAAAAGGTTTTCGACTACTGCAGGTCATTTTTTTTAAACCGGTAGTTCGCACCTGTAACATAAACGACCTTCTAGCTCGCCTTATTATTCGGACATCTATCAGAAACCCAAGCTGAAGAATTGTTTCTTGAAGTATCGCGTGCCTAAATATATTTGAAATATTGTGTCTAATGTTTCTCACAAGTGCGCGCTGGTAAGTGTAGAAGATATTCGTATTTAAATTGGGGCCTATCAGAAACATCCTTCGTAATATTTTATAATTTTAGTAAGTTATTTTTTTGGTAAAATTGTGAGCATTAAGTTATATAAAGACCTTGTTTTGTATATTCTGCCTTGGAGCTATAGTTTTATCAAAATATAAAACATCTCTCACGATTGGGCCACATTGAGCCAAAGCCCAGGATGACGAGCGTTCTCGAAATCGTTACCTAGAACGCGCGCAAGTTTGTTCGAAGATGTTGTTCAAACAGTTGTATTCCAACACAGAAAGTAGGTGCCTTAAGGATTGTTCTGCGCATAATATCCAGGTAAAATAAAGAATGAAGAGTTACTTAGAAGCTAATAGCGGTAATGCATAAAATGCATTCGCTTGACATTCACAACCCCCGAAGAGTAAAACAAGAACAAATCATACATGATTAGAGAGTTCAAAAAAAAAAAAAAATTGTAAGATAAAATCAAATAAGAGTAAAGTAAAAAGAGCTCTACAAACTCTATATGACCAGCAACTGTTCCAAAATGTGTCTTTGGCGCATCAGGACGCAAGGAGCGGCATACTAAAGGCCAACATAGATAACGTGTAGGCACCGACCGATGACGACGCAGCCAAGAGCACGCCGTCATTGGTTGTGGTCGGGGGAAACAAAGGTACGTGGACGGATTTGGCGGTAAACAAAAGCACACGTTGCGCAAAGAGCAGATGAACTTGCACGGCGTATAGAGTGCTTCATGCATTATCACGCTTTTTTTAAGCAACCGTAATATTTTTGCCATGTCTGTCAAAGGAAAACATGCTCCAAGCGCTGAGCTTAGAACATGAAAGAGCATCAAATTAATGATACGGCGATAGTAATTTCTAGATTTCCTTCCTATATTAGTGTGGCACCGTTTTTTTAGCTTCAGTATTTGTTGGTTTTATAGAGGGTATCAAGAATCATGTCTTTCTTAATATATGCAAGTCACCCCACTCTTCAGTCAAAGAAGCGATGCTGGGGATTGTTTGTTTTTTGCGAAAGAAGCAAGTTTTCTAAGAAGGCAATTTTAGACCGATAAGTTGTCTCTCTAAAAACGTTCGCCACTATACAAATGAATACCTATAGAGCATTCAGGTATCTGAAGAACAAATGCATATTAAAAACTCATTTGTGATAACAAATAAAAAGGTATTAGACTAAGTGTTGGAGACTTTTCGAACCTTAAACTCTCAGAGTATAAATAGGCATTGTCCAGCAAATTCATCAATCAATTAAGTTTTGATTAAAACTGTCTTTTAGATACGGCCACCAGTACGAGATGATAGTACTGTTCGACAAAACACGCAGTGATATGTTTTACTATGACGCTTGGAGACATCACAAAAGTAAGTTGGATCGTCGAAGGGCCTTCCTTAGTGGGTTTTCACTCTCCACAAGCTGATAACAACAGAAAATGCGAAGTGCGACAAATATTAATTATATCCCAGTTTCTCGGTGACTAGATTAATTTTCTTGGTTCAGGCGGATTATTCTTTTAAAGTTTCTTTTTAAGGTAGACTATCCGCACGACATGCTGAACCCTGGCGTAACTATTTTTGAGTAATTATATGAATGAGCAAGTGCCGCACTTGCTTCAAACATGCTTGTAACAAAAATAGAAAAGGAAGCGGTATTACTAATGTCAGCCACCTCGTGGTTGTTTTTACACAATACAGCCGTAGAATTCACTTTAATATGGAAGTAAAAGGGTATTGTCAATGTGGTTACTTTTAAGGTAAAACCGACACTAAACAAGATAATTAAGATTCAAATCTTTGCCAGAAACCCTATACATCTTTACAGAATAAGCGTATTTTATGAGACAACTGCGTAGTCTATATAGTCCCCGACATCCTAATAAACACAAGGCGTCTTCAGCCCGGAGGTCATTCAAGACCTTGGACGTTTTGCTTTCATATCACATGTCTTGAACTGAGCATATAAACCATACAAGTTTAACACTTGCTGGTATATTTCGTTTGCTACATAAACATCGTTAGATTCTCCTATCATGCAAGTCACTCTTGTACAACACGCCATTTATATACCAGCTGAACTATAGCCGCCTGGTCTGGTGTACCACAACAAAAGCAAATCTACGTAAAATATTCCTCCTGCAAAAGAAAAGAAAGCGCTCAGGTTTTTGTTGTATGTTTTCTGCACATACCAACTTTCTGCTACATTGGGGGTATTATAAATTACTGCACACTACAGACACAGGCTTAGCGTTAAATACAGACTGGAATATCTAGATATAGATAATAATGGTTCTTTGTTAACTCTGACATCACTCCGGAAAGAAAAAGCCTGCCACATTTCACTCGTCAATCAGACTTCTTTATTGTAGAGGCATCTCGCAAAGATTATCGAATTCAAGTAGTTAGAAAAAATCTTACCAAAAGACCATTAAACACTTCCATAGATTTAAATATCAATATACTTTATTCAAGTTTGCGTAAAGTTGTATATGTTTTTCCAAATAGGACTTGATATTCATTGCAGAGTTTTCCTCAAGGCGAACTTACGCTAAAATATCTAAATTTCTTGAGAGCTTTTTGCAACTATTATAAACAAATAAGTGGCGGTAATGCCGATTTATAAAAGCGTTTTCACTTTATTGTTTGTTGACATTTTCTGGCTTTGTAGTACGTGTGTGAAATAGTATCCATATACAAACTCTAGTGTAGTTTTCTGAGCCGCTGTATACCTTTATGGAGGCTTGGGACACGTCAAGCTGCATGGACAGCTTTTTCCCCATCCCCCACAATACGTATGTTGTTCCGGATGCAAAAGGATCAACAAGCGTAAGATTTAAAATGAAGGTTTACTCAGCGAACTTGTTCCAGAAACAAAAGAAAGAAGGACTAGAGGGAAAGCAGCAGTGAGCTTTGGGGTGTCGGCGTGGCAGCTGCTTAGAGCGAGAGTGCGACGGCAAGGCCACGCTGGGCTCCTTATCTGATATGCTTGGTATCTCGAAAATTCGCTCTAGAATGTTCGAGTGTCGCATGTTTCGAAGTATGAAGTAGCGTTAATTCTGAGCCATGCACGCGGCAAGATATATATATATATATATATATATATATATATATATATATATATATATATATATATATATATATATATATATATTGTAAAATGTTTTTATAAATATTATACCAGATTAATGCGACCCCGGCTTCTTTTACTCTGGCCTGTACTTGGAGTGTTCAGTGTTATTTTATGCTGCTATGAGCAGGTGGCCGCAGGAATATTTTTTTTGCGTGCACACTTGGTTGATATCTTTTGGTTAGTCATGCTAGAGGGCAGGCTTTTTGCATACTTCAGTTTTGCTTGATGGCTCTTCAGACAACAGTGAAGTGTGCCAGTGTCAAACGTGAAGTCCCGGAGATATGTGGAATTGGAGGTAAACAAATTTGAAATCTGTAAATAAGCACTTGTTTGCTGTCTGCAAAAATACTATACAAAGTTGCCGCAGTTTGGCTATTCCTTCAAACTTTTCCAACCTCATTTTGTGACTGTCATTTTGTTTCCCAGGTCCTATCTGTAACGGTATTCAACCGAGAGTAAAACAAAATACAAAAAAGGTACTCCATGCGTATGAACCCTGAGACAGGGATGGGCAAAATGCATGCAAATATGTATCAAAATTCAAATACAAAATACTTCGTCAAAATGTATTTAATTAAAAATCTAATTACATTTCCAAAAAAAGCATTTAAGTACAAGATACAAATACAACCAAATGTATTTGGTCTCCTCCAAATACTTTTCCAAATACTTTCCTCAAAATTTGCGTCAGCGACTTTAGGGCACCTGCAACGGTGTTCTGCATCGCACACTCAGGAGTTAGTGTGCGAGGATCTAGTAGCGTGATAGAAATATAATCACAAAAAATGTAATCAGCTTGGACGTAATAGGTGAAAAAAGTACAGAGCTTCAAGCAGCTTCTTTTGTCGATTATACATTTTGGTATAGACCATCAAAGTACCGAGACGACCAAGACGCGCAGCACAAGCTGGAGATTTTTTTATTGTTGGAACTCGCACCAGTTACGGAAATCTGGATGACCCGCACATTTAGAATGTTCCAGGCAAAAGATATGGATGGAAATCAGGCTGGAAAGCATCACAAGTTGTCACAGGCACTTATTTAGCCAGTCTGCCTGTGAACGCCGACTTCGCCATTCGTCACTCTTCTTGCCCTGGACTAGCACCGTAATCACAAAGTCACTAAACGCTTGTGCTTGATTGAGAGACACTGCATTCGGTGCAGAACACAGTTTTCTTCCTGCTCTGGACCGTGACAATAAAATTGAGGGATATATTTTAGCCCACAAATTGTTTTTAATTACAATTGTATTTGAAATACCCTCGTTTTAGTATTGAAACGCACACGTCAAATACATTACCCAATTTGTAATTAAATACAAATGCAAAATACACAAAATATTTTAAATACGTATTTCAAATACTTGTATTTGAAATACTGCTATTCCCTGCACTGAGACAATAAAAATAAAAAGAACGGGTGTAGATTAACATGTTTTTATACCAGTTAGTCCGCGTACTTGCTCGTCTTGCGAGTAATACTTGTAGAAATAACCTGAAGACAAGTTATAAACGTGTTTTTGTTTCTTGTGTCAAACAGAACAAAATAGGAAACTTATTTATTTGAACGCCACGGAGAAGTGCCAAGTTATAAAAACCTTCTATAATAAAACCAGCCAAGGTGAGTGACGAACTTCGATGTCTAAATATACCTCAAAGCTCAGTTAGAAGCAGAGTAACATACTTAAGAACACCGAAAAGTAGGGCTGGGCAGGGATAAAAACTTTGAACCCGGATAATCTTCATTCTTTAATTGATGAATTATTGAGTAGTCGGTCTCGTTCATCTCCATGCATCATATTTTTAAGTCAAAACTTTATATATATATATATATATATATATATATATATATATATATTGCGGAATATGTGATAAACAGCGCAATATAGAATATCGATTATCAATCATAACCTGGGGAGTGTCTTTTAACTATTAGTTAAAGGACACTCTCGCCAGGTTATTACTTCAGCTGCGTGAGGCAAGGAGGTTCGGTGATATTCTCCGACAAGAACGACCTGCTCTGATTGTACACATTAGTCTGCTGAACTAAACGGACACCTGCACGGCATTGAAGTTGCCGGGACACGAGTAACCCTCTGTAGTGGCCTGAAGTTACACATCTCACCTCTACAGTAGTTTACTTTAGGTTAACATTTTACCTATACGTTTCTTCTTCATACAGGTGTACTCGTCCACGCCTGGGAGGCGAATGCGTTTAATTTTGCACTTTTTTTGGTTCGTCAATATTTTGCCCATGAACCGGTTAGAAATATTAACTGCCAATGAAGCATTAAATAATAAATCGGCAGGTTAACCGAATAATGGTTTAATAGGTTCTCGGTAATTGTTTGATGAACCCCAAAAAAGTAAAAATGGGCTGACACCAGAACGGTAAAATCCACTGTTCTGGTTTCAGGGCAGTTCAGGTGCGAGTTGATCGAAATTGCTATTAGAGGCGTTGCACGGTCACGCTTAAGACTGGCGTCGCCTTGCGGGAGGGGAAAGAGGGAGAGAAGGATATTCTCTCATGTAGAGGGGAACCTGCGTGCGGGGGGAGGTTCACGTCACATTTCTGTTTGCGGGGGCCTTATTTAAAAGATATAATCACTTCTTCGTAGAAAAGGGATTTAGATACTTGTGCGCAGCGATTGCACAATTACTTTCCGAAAGTAGTAAAATTACATTAATCATTACTTTGCTCAGAAATCCGCAAATGTGACTAAATTAAAATACACATTACTGCAGACTAAAGTAATTACATTACATTGCAAATATTTTTTGAAAGTAATGAAATGACTTCGAAATTACTTTTAAATTCTTGCAGGTGACGACGGAAGCGCTGAACACAAGGTGGAGACTTTTAAGATATGACTAAAACAGACAGTTCACTGATTTCGCTGTTCATTTTGATCAATATATGGCTGATGTGATTGCGTCCTCTAGATTTTAAAGAAGTCGTGCAATTCGGTTAGTCGGGTTTTTACGTGAAGTCGCAACAGCTTTTGTGAGATGTGATACACAGCCCCTTATGTTGCCTTTGGCGAAGGGGATCCATATCCTTCCCGAGTCCATCTTACACAAGGTTCAGGAAATTCCTAAAACTTCTTCCTTCTCACTCGGACGCAGTCGAACCGTTTCTCTCAGAAGCACTGGTCAAAGCATTCCGGGACATTCTTCTTGATGAGTATTGCTCTATAAAACCAGAAGAACGCGAATTATCGCGCCTTGCCACACAAGGGAGCCGCAGTGATTTCTGGGGTGAAACGCCACCAGAGAAAGAAGATGGTTGCGGGCACCTCCAGAAATCTGTCCCTCCTCCAGGAACCAGCGCCTATATCTGCGCGTTTGCTTTTCCCTAATTTAACTTCTCAATGTGAGTCTTCTTGTCTCTTTTCGCCTTTTCCGAATATATTCCGCTCACCCCTAAGCTGATTGTGCGGTGGTAGCTACGTGATCGTCGAACCAATCAACCGCCTCCTCATCACCTGACTTTGACTTTGCTCTCTGCGCGTGGGTATTGGCGGGAGCGTGATTAAGTGACAAAAGAATCACGCACGACAGCTTCAGCGAGCTCGCAGCTTCCACCACACTGCCAGCTTAGGGTGAATGCAGCATACAAAAACATATTTACCTACGAAGGAAAAGAAAACTCGCGAGAAGTTGTGGATTCTTGGCAAACGATTTAAGGTTAACACCTGAATCGTCACAGGTTTTAAAATGTGGTAATCTTCTTAGTGACGTGCCCTCCACATCGCAGCCTGGAACGGTCCCCGAATCCTTTTCGCCGTGAATCCGTCTTGATTGGAGTTTCGTCCACTGCGGCCTTCTAGATATGTCTCCACTCGAAAGCTTCATCGCCTTCGCCTTTCGACCCCGTTTTTGTCTGTTTGTTTCGCTCTCGACTCCCGCGTCTCAGGTTTTGTTTTCAGATGGGCTGTGGAAAAAGAGTAGTTACGAAAGTAACGAGTAATTTGCTCAAAATTACTGTCTGAATGTAATTCATTACATTACTAAATTACCAGCATATGAATGTAATTCATCGTATTACACATTACAGCAAAAGGTAATTGAATTACAGTAATTTCATTATAATAATGCAATTACTGCCATGTCTACTTGTGCATCTCCCCAACCTCTTGTCTTCGCTTTTAGGAATTTAGTTATTACACTCAATGGTTAGGTATACATGTAAAACATTATTTTATAAAACGCTTTATGCGACAAGCGACCATATATGGTAGGATGATTGTAATACATATTAGCATAACATGGGATTTTTCAGCTAAAAACACTCAGTATGATCTTCCCCCTTTTTTTTTTTTTTGTCCTGAGATTATCAACTTGTAACACGAGTAATTAAAGGGGGAAAAAAGGCTTTCCAAATACAGGGGGACTGAAGTCACCAGCTCGATCTAAAATGGGACATAAAAATCGGCGCCTGGAAATCGAAATCTAACCTTTTCATAAAAGGCGTATTACATGGGTCGGTTCTTTCCTGCAAAATTGGAAAGCGTAGCTCCCTTTCTGTAAAAAAATAGGGCAAAAAAACTTGCCAGTGTCAACGGCCGGCGTCGACGCGGACAACCGAGTCGAGTGGCGGGGTGCGTTTGGCGCAAGTATTGATAGACGGCGCTACCTCCTTATCGAGACAGCTTGCGGCGACTGTGATCGACTAAAACAATTCACTAAAATGAACATAACTTTTTTATAATGTACCAAAACTTGAAGTAAAAACAAAATACGCGGTTACATAACGATGGCGCTTTTGCTGCCGACGGATTTCGTCTGCGTGTCGTCTGCTTTCTTTCGCTGGCCGGTTACACCCTCCGGCGCCGCTCCCAACGCCATCTATCAATGCATGCGCAACACGCACTCCACCACTCAACTCGGACGTGCGCGTCGCCGCCCGCCGTTGACCCTGGCAAGTTTTTCGGCCCTATTGCTTACAGAAAGGGAGCTACGCTTTGTAATTTTACATGAAAACACCGACTTGTGAAATACAGCTTTGACGAAAAGTTTAGATTGCCGCATGCAGGTGTCGATTTTTACGGTCCATTTTAGATCGAGCCTGGCGACTAATTCAGACACCCCGTATCTTAAAAAAGTGTAAAATTGATTTTTAAATATTTATACTTCACTCGAAGTATTCTATGAAATACCCTAAATACGATTTTGAAAAATTCATAAAGTATAAATGCTGAGTGTCTTCCCTTAAATACTTTTGTGCTGTATGCCATGTACGTCAAAGTAAGTACGTTTGTGAAATGTGCGACCGAGACGCGTAGTGTTCTTATGCCTTCCCGTTCTTGAATACTCCTACGTTGTATGCTACCTATAGTTATTGTACACTTCCCAGACACCAGTTCTATTATATTTTGTCAACTTGTGCATACCATGAGTACTACATGTGGCTATTTACATCAATGCCTCTCTCTGCTCTTTCAGGCTGCACGCTGTGGATGGATTATTATACAGTAGACGAGAATCCTCCAACTCGGTGCGAAAATGTCTACAAGAAGTGCGTGGGCTTTGAATCAACGAAGATAAAGTACCACGACAAATGTAAATACAAACAACGACGCAGACAATAAAATTAAATTTACAATTTCCGTCAAGGTATTAATGCCTCCCATGTATTTCTGTACGTTTTGTAATGCGAAATGATGCGTTCTTTTTTTAACAATAACAATTGAAAACGAGCGTGGTGGTTAAGAGATACAAAACTTGAAAGTATAAAAACAGCGAGTGCGAGTGCGAGGACGGGAACAGGACATCTTGTGAAAGATGTCCGGTTTCCGTCCTCGTCCTTGCTGTTTTTATACTTTCAAGTTTTGTATATTTTTTTAAAGAGTCAGCTTTATAGGCCAGCAACGCTCAAGGTCGCGTAATTAAGGTTACGAAGCGCCCCTGGCTGAAGCGTTGGTGGCTGAAGCGCCCTTTGCTGAAGAGCCGGTCATGTAAGCAATTGAGCATCGGTCGCGTAAGCCAGGGTCACGTAAGTGCGGGTCATGTAAGCGCCGGTCGCGTAAGCTCGTGATGGTGTATTCGCACGAAAGATCTTTACCTCAGGAGAAAACCGAGTATGTCATGAAGCTGCGAGAAGGAAAATACACATGATGGAGGAGGTGTGCAGAAAATGCAAGCGCCAACCTGCTGGAGACCGGGCTCTTCAAATAAAAGGCAGGGAAGATATAAAAAAATGTTCGACGATCATTGGGTATCATCCGATGGAAATGCCTGAGCATTACCATCGGATTCAATTTAGCGAACGCGTGGCCTCAGTAGTCTTCCGTCGTTGCTCTTGGATACGGGCAGCCATATCATAATCCCTACCCCTTGCCTTTTTTAATCTGAACGACTTTCGTCCAGATCAAGTGATTGAACAGTTATTGAAAAGCTTACTTGGCTGTAACCAGAAGAGATCGCGAAGCGTGAAAGAAGGTTAAATCGGTTGCCACCAGAGGGCAGGGTCAAGTAGAGTAATAATAATTGGAAGTAGCAATGTTAGGTGGCGCTTGTGCTACAAAGCATATTTTATTCGCTCACACTACCATTAGGCTTCGGGCCCTTCGGACACCTTTATGATACACACGTAGATGTATCGCGCATACTACAAGCATCAGTTGAACATATACATTGAACGCATACACATACACGGCACACACAATACATCAGTACTACCTAGATTACTACGTCGAAGCTCTGCGTTTCAGCCTTTTATACTCGTTGTATTGAATGTACGGGTTTCCTCGGTGACCACGTAAGTCATTAATAATACTGGCAGCATATTGATTTCTTTTTTCTAGTAATATCATACTTCTAAAAACATTTTGAACGGGTCCAGGGATGTATCTTTTAGTAAAAAGTAAACGCTGATTCCGTCATTATTTAAAGAGTAAAGCTATAAGCACTACGTCGTGCATCTCGACCGGAAATAGCTATACGCAGGACGCGTAGAGTTGGGGCCATTTGAAGCACCCTTTTCGGACGGCACGTGTATCAGGGGGTCGCGTTAACCCCCCAGCGTTCACAACGCTTCGCGGCGACAGTCTGTGGCTGCAAGTCACGAACCTGTTAACCCACTTGGCCCTCCGCACACGCCGCTTCGCGGCGTCCAGTTGACAACCCAAGCCCGCCGTCCCCCATTGCACCTCCGGAAAGGAAGTCTCGTATGATTCTTCGAAAGTATCATCGTCATGTGGAAGCGATAATATTAACTCAAAATTTCTAAGACAAACTAAAATGTACTCATCCTTTTTTTTTGGCCAAAATTTTCCAGCAATCTCTTGAGTGCGGAACGCTCCCAATAGAATGGAAAACTGCGAAGGTGGTTCCACTGCATAAGTCTGGTAACAAGCATTCTCCATTAAATTATCGACCCATTTCATTAACAAGTATTTTCTGTAAAATAATTTAGCACATCCTGTACTCTCATATTTTTAATTACCTAGAATCCAATTCATTTTTCGCCCCTGTTCAACACGGTTTCCGTCGCTCATTTTCTTGTGAAACGGAGCTGCTTCATTTCACCCATTGTTTGCATGCTATACTGGACAAAAACCATCAGGCTAACTGTATTTTTCTCGATTTTGCTAAAGCATTCGACAAGGTTAATCATAAGTTACTAATGCTTAAACTTTCTTTATTAAACCTAGATCCTAACTTGTTAACCTGGCAGGAATGCTTTCTTACCAACCGCTCACAATATGCAACTCTAAATGGCATTAATTCATTCCTGAATGATGTTGTATCGGGCGTGTCCCAAGGTTCAGTTTTAGGCCCGCTTCTTTTTCTAAAATTCATTAATGATTTGCCAAGTTGTGTTTCTTCCTCCATGCATTTATAAGCAGATGACTGTGTAATATATCGGGAAGTTCATGATGATGATGATGTACGCATTTTGCAATTTGACTTAAATAATATTACTCTTTGGTGCAAAAAATGGCATATGGAACTAAACCCTAACAAATGAAAACTAATGCGCGTTTCCCGGCAAGGGGCACGCCCTTCAGAATATACACTAACCGACATTCAACTTGAATCTGTAAACTCATATCGTTATCTGGGTGTTACTATATCGTCGACATTAACCTGGAAGCCTCATATTGATATAATAATTGCCAACGCTAACCGCCTGTTAGGATACCTACGACGAAACTTCAGAACCTCCCCAGTTAACTTAAAACTTCTTCTTTATAACACTCTCGTACGGTCAAAATTGGAATACGCAGCCTCTATTTGGGATCTTAACCACGCCTTTCTGCATAAAGCTCTCGAACTAATTCAAAATAACGCCGTTCGTTTCATTCTGTCTAATTATAATCGAACAGCTAGCATATCATCAATGAAGTCCAGTTTGTTGTTACCCTCTTTGTCATTGCGCAGAAACTTTTTTCGACTTTGCTTGTTTCATAAAGTGTACCATCATCAGTCGCTGCGAGACCATTTCTTTACATTGCCTAACTATTACTCTTCCCGTCTGGACCATCCGAATAAAGTTGAATTAACACGTTGCCGAACAAACACTTTTTTTATTCATTTATACCGCATACATCAAACGACTGGAACCACCTTCCAGCAGATATCGCAACTATACCTGATTATTTTCTTTTTCGCCAATCTTTGTCTACATTTCGGTTTGGTGAGCCAACATGAGTCATTTTATTTTGTTTATTTTGTCTGTAACAGATATTGCTTACAGCTTTTGCCAATGGAAGTGTGTTTTTGATATTTAAATTTCTTGCCGAATGTTTTTTTGTTTTTTTGTTTTGTCAGTTTGTTTTATTTTTGTTTGCTTTGCCCCTCCCCTCTACAATGCTTCGGCGCTTGAGGGTATGAACAATAAATAAATAAATAAATTTAGTGCAGCAAAGTTTGTTCGACAATAGGTGCTTCTTTTACAGTGATAAATGCAAAAAGAAATGTAACTATCACCAAATGTTCCTAAAAAAAATTATCGAAAAAAAAAAAAAACTAAGCTCACGCTGCGGATTGAACCCGGGTCCGCTGCGTATAATGAGTATGAAACAGACGCCATTCCACTCTGCTGCGCCACCGCTTCAGAAACTAGTTTTGACCATTCATTTTATACGAGACCCAACAAGTTTCGCATAGTGCGTATAGCTATTTCCGGTTGAGATGCACGACCTATTGCGTAAAGCTTTACTCCTATTCAAAAACCAAGAAAGCAAGGCGCTCCACTGCGGTTCCAAGCCATGTGTTTGCTCCCCCACGGCACGTAGTAGCCAGTTTTTGTATTCAAGTATTTCTTTTTCTATATGTGTTGTTCGCGTGCGGCCGTTATGGTTGTTTTAATTAATCTCTGTAGAGCGGGTATTCACTCAGCAGTAAGTGATGCTTCACGGGCAGAGAAATCGCTTCTTCATCAACTTGAATACAGTCAAAGCCAAGACTTGCGGCAGGTGTCAAGAGTAAGGAGCTACCCGTGGCGAGCTCCAAATCTTCTAGCACTCATTGCAGCGCCACTAGGAGGGCAGTTTCTCCTGAACCGTAGCATATTAAAAAGGCAAATTAACGGATAGCTTTTCTTTGTGGATTTCACCTGTTATCGTTTTTAGTACTAAAGTTCCAAACTGTAAATATACGTACTTTCTGACATATTTCCATACTGTTCAGTCTGTTCCCCAGAGCGCAATCGCCCTCAGGGTGGAGACAACAGGACATCGCAGACGACAGTCACTATGGCCACTGCACAATAGGAGCTACGGTTCAGACCAGCCTTCCAACATGACTATCCGCAGGTCGATCGACTGCACCGTAATCTCTCAAGCGGTGTTAATACTCTTTGACGTAAAGCGGAATGTCAGGCTGCGACACAACACCCTCTCCGATCACGGCCCGAACAGTGGCATCAATGCCCGACACTTCACGTCATCTCATCTTGTTGTTTCACCACTGTTACGCAAACACACGGTCACATCGGCGATAATTCCAGTCTTCTGTTCACAACACACAGCACTGCCACAGCGATGTGGCTTCTATGTTACTGACACGCAGAAATACAGAACCATGTCGACTCCCGGTTGGTGCTCGACATCGGAAAACAGAACCGGACTCAGCCCAGCAGGCACCGAGTCACCTGGCAGGAAAACCTGCCTGTCTTGGAAGCAGTTTCCGCGGTTTCCATAACGTCGTTAACATCCACTCCTTGGTCCGCCATCCAAAGACGGCCATCTTAGCCCAGTGTACGTAGCGCTGCTGGCAGTGCTCCGGAACTTCGCTGTTTCTAGCGGCTTCGTTTCCTCGTTTGACAAAGTTAGAGGGTAAAAACGGCAATGCAGCCAAAATGTTCCGCACCTTTGTACTGGGGAGCCGGAGTCACAGGCGGCCTTCGCTGCCACTTAAGCTTAATCAACTCAACAACATTTATTAAGCAAAGTGCGCGACGTGCTTGAAAAGCGAAACCGAAAGAAGACGAGGCAGGAGCGTGGAACCTTTCTCCCGTCTTCCTGGAAAAGGAGAAAAGCGTCTCATTCTTCCCTTCTCGTGTCTGCTTGGGGGCGCGTCAGTAGAAGGGAGGAAGACGCGCCGGTACTACCTTTTTCCTTATTTTTTCTTAGAGTGCACGGATCATTTCCGGTCACCGCAAGCTAGCGAGACACCGGATGTGGTTGCAGCTTTCGCTTCCTCGTGAACTTACAGGTGAACGGAGTGCACCTACACTCTTTCTCTTAAATGCAATACTTTATTTTTACAAGGACTGTCGTAATGCTGGCGTATGAGAAATAGAAAGCAGTGATGCAGAAACGTATTGAGAACATCAAAATAGTTTCTTTGACTTCCTTGATAGGTGTATGCGAAAAGTAACGTGAAAGGAATTTGTAACGTAATGAGTAAACTCGGTAATTATGCATTACTTTTTCCAAGTAACGGGGACTAGTCTGCCTGTACCGCTCGGCATAGTCGTATTTCTGCAGCAGTAAGGCACATCTCGCTAACCATCTGGACACGAACGTGGTCCCGTCGACACAAATGTCGAAGCGAATTAAGGCAAAAACAATGGCCAGGCACACTTGCTCACATGTGTTGTACTTCATCTCTGACGGTACTAGCGAGCAGCTAGCTAAAGCCACCGGTCCTTGCACACCTTTGTGCTCTTGGAAAGAAACCGCTTCCAAGCCCAGTTTGCTCGCGTTCGTTTTTATCACGATAGGCTTGTTCAAGCTTTAGATTTCCGCGAGTGCAGCAAAAAGCTGCCTACTGCTCAAGTTCCCAACTCCACCTGACGACTTTCCTGACTAGCCGCGTGAGTGACGCTTGGAGCGACGCGCAGTTGGGGATAAATTCGCGGTAAAAGTTTACTATTACCAAATAACGACGGAGCGTGCTTACGTCCGTAGGTGTTGGAAACTCCCGCACTCTTAGAAAAAAGGGTCAGTATAGTCCTCCCTAAAGGGAGGAACGCTCTTGACACATATGTTCCTTCAGAAAGGGAGAAACTTTCGTCCCTTAAGCAGGGGAGGAAAAGTTCCTCCGTCGACTGCATCTCATTATGGCGGCCACGAATCGAGCAAATCGAGCTCGGTAAGGCTTAACGAGAACGCTAAGTCTATTGCACGAAGCGAGAGGAGCAGGAAATAAAAACGTAACACGAGCTTTCCGCGAACTGTATTTATTTCCGAAGTTTCTTTACCCCTGCAGGTAAAGAAACTTACGTTTCGAAAGCATGCAGTCACTCAGTCTTCTCATCGACAGCACTGCGATGTTCAACGGAGACAACCGGCACTCAGTTCGCGCACTTTATGTCCTACCTTTGCTATTCCTCGAGCCACAATTCCTTCGTCAACCGTAGCGTCAACCGCACATCACGGAGGAGTGAAAATCATTCGCCCGCAAAACCAAAAGCCGCTCTCAAAAAAAAGCAAATCCGAAGCAACCTCTTGGCTTATCTCAGCACGGTAACACGAAATTATGGCGTAGCCGCGTAGCGCAAAAGGATGTTAAATCGCTTGCCACCAGATGGCAGGGTCAAGCAGAGTAATCGCACGTAGCTAGGCTAGGTGGCGCTAGGTACCGCCCAATTCATGTTTTACAAAAAAATATTTTTATTTTCTTACGCCACAATTGCGTTTCCTTTTCTTCGGAATCTCCAACACATGTAGACACGTTGCGCACACTACAAACATCAGGTCAACATATATTGAACGCATACACAGGCATCGCATACACAAGCATCGCACATACAAACATCAATACAACAGCACACTACCCCTATCACTACTAGCGAGCCCTGCGTTTCCGTCTTTTATAGTGGTCGTTTTGAACGTGCGGAATTTTTCGGTGACTCCCTAAGCAAAAAAAAATATTCCGAACATGTTCATTTTTTTCCAGCAATGTCATACATCTGAGGCTATTCTTAATGGCTCAGGGGATGAATCTCTTATTAAAAAGAAGACGCTCAATCATGCCATAATTATTTGAAAGCCAATAAATCGAGCCGCTCCAATGTGGTTCCAAGCCATGAGTTTGTTTTCCCGCATGGCCCTTCGTAGCCAGTATTTATATTGTAGTGTTCGTTTTTCTATTTGTGCTGTTCGCGCAAAGCTGCAATTGCCGTCTTGAATTAATCTCTGTAGAGCGGATATCCACTCAGCTGGAAGTGGTGCTTCACGGGCACAGAAATCGCTTTTCGATCAACTTGAATGCAGTCAAAGCCGCGACTTCCGACAACTGTTAAGTGTACGGAGCTGCGCCGTTGCGAGCTCGAAAACTTCTAGCGCTCATCCCAGCGCGCCACTTAGAGGGCAGTTACTACAGGAACCGTAATATATTTAAACAGTAAAATAAAGGATAGCGTTTTTTTTTTTTTCGATTTTGCCTGTCTTTTTTTTTATGCTAAACTTCTATTATAAATATACGTACTTTCCGTCATACTTTCGTAGTGTTGTCTTTTCCCCAGAGCGCAATCGCTCTCGGGGACCGACAGTCACATTGGCCACTGTACGATAGGAGCTTACCGTTCAGACCAGCGTTCCAACATGACTATCCACACGTCGATCGACTGCACCTAATCCCTCAAGTGGTTTTAAACTCTTTAATGTAAAGCGGAATGTCATCCTGCGACACCCCGGCCCCTCCGAAAACGGCCCGACCAGCGGCATCAATGCCCGACAGTTTACGTCATCTCATCTTGTTGTTACACCACTGATACGCGAACACACGGTCACATCGGCGATAATTCCAGTCTTCTGTTCACAACCCACAACACTGCCATCACGATGTCGCTGACACGAAGAAATACAGAACCACGTTGACGATGTTGCTGACACGCAGAAGAATCACGTTGAACGCCGGTTGGCACTCGGCACGGAAGGCACCCAGGCAGCCGGCAGGAAAACCTGCCTTCCTTGGACGCAGTTCCCGCGATTTCCATAACGTCGAAAACGTCGACACAGTTCCTCGTGGTTTCGCTGCTGTAGTTCCGCGTGTGTCCCGCAAATTGGAGACGGCGAGACGGCCGTCTTACCCAGTGTATGTAGCACTGCTGGCACTGCTCCGGAACTTCGCTGTTTCTAGCGGCTTCGTTAGCTCGTTTGATAAAATTAGTGGTAAAAACGTCAATGCAACCGAAATGTTCTGCACGTTTGGACTAGAAGACGGAATTACAGGCGGCCTTCGCTGCCGCTGAAGCTCAATCAACTCAACATTAATTTATTAAACAACGTGCGCGATGTGCTCGAAAAACGAAACCGAAAGAAGATGGGTCGGGAGGGCGAAAGCTTTCTCCGGTCTGCCTGGAGGAGGAAAACGTCTCGGAGAATAATAAGGACTTTAATTTTCCTTTCATCGGTCTGGGTTTGTTTATGTGTGTTTTGGTAAACAAAAAAAAAAAAAAAAAAAAAAAACTTTACAAAAAAAAAAAAAAAAACCACTTTCCTGGGGATTGAACCGTTGACCACTTGGTCAGTAGCGCGATGTTCTACCCCTGCGCCAACTGAACAAGGAGGAACTCGCCCTCCTCCTTTCATCTGAACTGCCGTTCCTCCCTTCTCTGGGCAACTTGACCGCAACAAGGAGGAACAGTCGCTTTTGCTACCTTTCTCCTCCCTTTTTTCTTAGAGTGCGTTTAGCCTCTGGCTTCCAAAGAAGTCGGTTTATTGGCTTCTCGCCACCACACTTTGCTCGGTGGCCAAATAAATTAAAGACTGAAAAGGTCGGCGCTGTTATATCAAACAGATTCACCTGAAAAGGCCCAGGCTACCCTACTGGGCAGATTTGTAGAAAGGGAAGCTGCAAAACGAAAGAGGCTCCGGTGACCAGATCCGCCCCCAACGAAAGAGTGCCCCCCACTTTTTTGGGGCCGACGTATCTAGCCCGCAGAAAATGGATGCGCCCGGTGTAGGCGGTTCGGCCTAGCCCGCCGGTGGGTAGCGTCCGCGAAAAGAGGGTGCGCCAGAGGGACATTCACCTAATACGGCGAGGGAGGCACCGCCCTCTTCGAGGAATGCGGCCTCACCTCGAATCTGGGAAGCCGCCGCGATTACAGTCCCCACGACATGCATGTGCTAGGCCTAGATGGGAAAACGGTGAACACGTGGTTCCCGCAAGACCTACCGCGCCAGTCAAGGCTGTAGATTTTGTGGCGACTGCCGGTGAATTGTTACACCAATCACCCATTTGATAGTGAGAGATTGACAGTGGCTCCGAAATGGGGCAAGAACTAAAGTCCCCTGATGCTTCTTTTAACAAGTAGCGATAACTAATACGAATGGCAAAGCACATTCAGTAGGAACAAAATGGCATCATTCAGCCCACTTTTCTGCTTTACGCCACCATTCCCTTCCCAAAATCTGATCCGTCACGCAGTCGGCACTTCAGAGATTGTCGCTACTTGTAGGAACCTTTTTTCTATGAACTTTAGCGAGAATAAATCTAGAATCGGTTGGTGGAAAAACACCGGACCAGCGTGACCTCACATTTCTTTCTGCCCTATTTCACACTGACATTCATTTGACATTTTTTTCTTACATTTTTTGACCTGACATTTTCACATATCTGTGTAAACAACTTCCATTGCACTGTCAATCGACGGATTATTTAAGACAGCCTTGTTTCTACGGGAATTCGACCTCTGACCTTACTTTCACTGAAAATCCTAAAGTGTAAGGCGCCCTGTTTGCTTGCAGAAAAGCTGTGAAGTTGTGCGAAAAGAAATACGGAAATCGAAAACTAAAGCAAGAAAAAGAAAAGGGAAGGCTGTGTGTCAGAGACGGCTACGAGTTTCAGGTGCGATATCGTTGCGAATCTGATGAAATGAAACCCGTGTTTCGAATGTAAAAACATTAATGAAATAAAACAAAAATGTGATATGGATCACCTTTATTTGTTATTCACATAAAAATATAAACGCAACAAAATATGTAAACATGACGTAAGCGTGTACTACTGAACGACACACAGGAAACCGAACGAAACAAATGTAAAAAATACACAACACAAGCATATTTATTCAGAAGTCGCACAGGCAATCGAAGGAATTCCAGATAAAAACGCTTGTTACATTTGATCTTCGCAGACGCACCTCATCGATGGGCATAATTATAGGACGATAGCAGTAGAAATACGAAATATATCTTAGCACTGCAGCGACGATGTGGCCTCGCGCCTCCCCGATCGCCGTCCGACGGGCATCGCATTGCCTCCGGGATCGGCTATAAAGTTCACGGTTACGCGACGGAAGACCGGAACTGCGAGCGCTGACAATGCCTTTTTTTCCTTATTGGTTTTGCAGGCCGAGGCCGGCAAAGCGGTAGAAGAAAAAAGCATTCCTGCCTGACGAGTCCTTTTCCTTCATTACAGTTTAACAGCGCCAAAATAAATGCATCCAGATGGATATGATAATGATAAAGAAAGGAATACATAGAATGCATAAACAATCACCAAGACCATTTTTATACACATATCGATTAATATCCTAAAAAATAAAATAAAAATCACTAAGTGTGCATAGCAACTAACATACCAGTAGGTACAATAGGACGCATTGAGAGGCACTATCAATTTCGAAACCAATAAAAACATATGACGCATCTACAGACAGAAACCGGAATGTTATCAAGCGATAACACATCTCGGCCGGGTGACTTATTTCTAACATAGCTAAATAAAAGGTTTTTCACCGATACAGGTATGAATGATTAGATACGTGAAGAGTAAGCATAAAGACATTACATATGAAACGTAATGTTGTGATTGATAAGAAAGCGTTTTACAACTATTTAATACCGGAGAAAAGAATTCAGATTACTGCATTCGTCGTCCAAATATTTAAAAATGACTGTTAGTTGATATTCCAGTTTATGTTTACCATAATTAGAATTTCGGGCGACTGCCATTCAGTTTTTTCGGAGGCAGTAATGATAAAGAAAATAATCCCAGGAGACGGGTACCAAGGGACATCTTGTAATGTATTGAATTGCATTATAAGTAGTAATGTTTCGAAATTTTCTGTAGAGCGGATTTTTGTGTACGTATTGTGCCAGTGTAAAATAATATATTTGGTTTCCTTTTAGCATGTTATTTATAGTGCAAAGTGGTTCGCAAAGGAAGTCCTGCACATTTCCTTGGTAGTCCGTGCACATACGGAACAATTTATTTTGCCGCACCAAGAGTGAATTATAATTTCCAATTGTCGTGGTGCTCCAGATCATACCGTATGAAAGATGTGCTTAACATAGCGGATGATAAACGTATTTTTTGACGAAAGCTGTATTATATTTGTAATTTGGTACATGCACCTAATTGCTCTTGATGGAAGTGTTTTCAGGTGTGTAATATACGTGTTCCACGCGAGCTCTTTGTGGAACGGAACAGTGAGACATCTTTGTTGTGTTACTTGTTCTAATGTGTCATAGTTTATTTTAATCAGTCATGTTATTGTCTCAATTGTTCACTGGCCTGAATATAACGTGATTGGTTTTAGACGAATTGCGTTTTGATTGCATTTGTTTCTAGCCAATCGAACAATTTCACAATATCCTCGAGAAGTTGTTAACTTATTCTACTGAAAAATACATTCGTATCAAAGTCAAACATCACTATGTCTGTTGAATTTAGAATATTCACTATATCATTATTTTTTATTAGGAATTATAACGGGCCCATAATAGAGCCCTGTGGACGCCAGATTTGATTAGTAGTTAGCTTGACGATACTGTTTCAACAGTAACACCATTGACAGCAATTTTCTAGATAGTTTATTATTAAGTACAAAGTGGCCTCACATATACCATAGCGCCCGGGATTTCCCAAGAAATTACCATGTTGTACTGCATCAAATGCTTTGTTTAGGTCGAAGAATTATAAGTGTATATAACTTGTTTTCTATGTGGTCTATACTTTTATCCTTTGTATAAAGAAGTGCTTGGTCAGTGGACCTATCTTTTTTTTAAACCAACCTGTGCTTTCCGCCATTATTACATGCTTTGGGAAACAGCTTTCTAACCTCTTGACGATTGCACGCTAAAATAATTCAGACAAAATTGGTAAAACTGATTTTGGCCTGTAGTTTAGCAGAATAGTCATCCGTCATTATGAATCGGACTTACTCTGGCAATTATGAATGGGTCAGGAAATACTTTAATAATAAATATCTGGTTCATTAAATGCGCAATATTGTGGCTTAGCGTGGACGACGCATACTTGATCTGTATAGACTTTCGTCCAATCGCAACAGGCTGCAGCGTTATTTTTTTAGGTTTTTTACATTTATATCAATTTCGTACGGAGTCGTTGGAAATAACACAATGGAAGTTAACGGCGATGTTTGTCAATCCGTAGCCCTGGATTCCGCCACCGTTTTTGGTACTGTTATGCCCATACCGTTATAAAGTAGGTCTTCATTGCCTTTACACGCTCTTGGACAGTCAGCGCTTTGTTACCTAGATTGATGGCCTCCAGACTGCTGTGCATATTTGCTCTTCCAGTTCGATTGTTAACTGTTTCCCGCACCATCCATAGATCAATATATATATTTGGAAACTTGTGGAGATGGTATTTTCGTTTTGACTTTTTCAGACGTGCATTCGGGTTATTTATTATTGTCTTGAACTCGGCTAGAGCATTCGGGTCGTTACTTTTAATCAGAGTATGATGCCTCCGATTTCTTTCTTAATTAATTTTAATATGGTAGCATTTATCCACGTTTTTCTTGCCTTTCTTTGTTTCTGACATTAAATGTAAATAACGGAAAATGCAGCCTCGTAGCACAGTTGAAGCATAGACGAAAAGGCATCGTAAGCTAAATTCAAGTTTTCCTCTTTAAAAACGTCGTTCCAGTCGGTTTGTGCACAATTTTCGTTAAACGTGATGAATTACTTCTCATTTCTTGTTCTTTACACCTGTCTTTCTTTATTGCGGCTTTATGAAGCATATTTTGGTTTCTTTTCATTGTGAAGATGGGCGCGTGACCACCGATGTCAGGTGTTATTACTCCTGGCCTACTATCTGAGTTTATATTTGTTACAGTTACATGTTTGTGTTGCACGTGTCCTGGTTACTCTTGTTAAGGTGTTCTCGTGTTGATATAGTTGCAAGAAAGTAGCAGGTGGTGAAACCACCTCGCCGCTGACTCTCCAGAAATACTATCAATGTTCACATCGCCCATGATAAGAAATGCCAAATGGAAATCACCACTGGAAGCTAGCATGTCATAAAAAAGTCAAGAAATGAAAGCACGCTTCCCCGCTGGTGGTGGGTACACAGCAGCAACACTTACCTTTCCTGTGTTTACTAGCAGTATCCGCATTCCTAACTGAATATCTGTCTAATTCAATGTTCAGATGACATTCTTTTACATGAATCGCTATTCCATCCCTTCATTTTAAGCTCCTAATCTTATATACACGTGCCTTTGTAATCCAAAATAGTCGGTAACTCATTGAGAGTTAGCCATGTTTCCGTTAAAATAAGAGCATCAAAGCTTATATCCTAAACAAAGTGAAACACACCTCAAACAAATCTTTCATACCCTTCATGCTGCGCATCTTCATGTGAAGTGCAGAGAAACTGGTTTTGTAATTTTTTGAAAGGTGTTGAAAAGTAGGTATTTTGTAGTATTGGAACTGATTCGGTGTGCTTCCAGCCATTGCAAAACAAGCGATGCGACGCGATTACCTGTTTACTATCATTTTAAGCGATCATTTTTTCTACATCTTCTAGGCAGTCAACTTTAATGAAATCAGTGTTGTTATTTCGCTGCGTACCCCTTTTTCCCCCTCCCAGTTGATAACGCGTGTTTCCAACCAGAAACTCGTTTGCGAGAAATATTTTTTTTTTTTTTGCCGAGTCAGATGTTTGTTTAGGTACACTGGGCGTTTTCCACCTCGAAACCTTAGCAGTGTGGTACCAAATATAACTTTCTTTGCCTTTGCCAGAGCCGCATTTCGTGTTGTTTAACGAACAAAGCGTACAATTACGTTTTGTTTTTCGGCGGCTCTGGAAGTGAGGATTCGGTGGCAGACATCGATGTCGTTGTCTAGGATGGGTCCTTCCAAAATTTCGCATAGCGTCTTAACGATCTCTTAGGATTCACCTCCCTGGGAAACTTATTTTACATCCAGCATGTTAGTTCTTTAAAACTTCTCAAGTTCCTGAATCTTGATTATCAGTAACTTGTTCTTTCCTCGGAGCTCATGGTTAGCGTCTGTAAGTTGCTTCACTTCTTTTATCAGTTCTCTTAGTTCGGCTGTGGTCGTTTTGACATCACCATACGTGTCACTGGTGAATTTCACGCTCTCTTTCAAGCTTCGCATTTCAGGTCTTATTTCGCAACGTAGGTCTTCTATCGCCTTCATTTACTCTTTCTGCGCTTTTCCGTCCTTGGTCATGACAGGCAATCAAACAAACACGCACAAAACTGTCAATCTTCAACAAAATGACAGGTGAATGTTGTATTCGGCAGCGAGGCACAATTATAACGGCAGGAAAAGTTAGCACAGACCCAAGTTCTCACTTGTAAACAAGTCAAATATTGAAGTCAGACGCCGTTGGCCGTGCCTCTACTGCATCCCCTTGTGGTGGGGCAGAGAAGAAGTCATAGACTGTCCCAGTTTATGGTTCCGACTCTGGATGGGCCCCTATCGCTGGTGACGCCTTAATGCGCAGAAAGAAGTAGAAACACGACGCCTGTAAGGTCTGCACCTAGTTCATTTTTAGCTTACCTGGCAGGAAAACATCAGCATTGCGGGTTGTATAAAAAGTAATGACATTGACAAGCGCTTGAGCAATTTCAACTCGTCGCGGCAGAACGAACACCCCTAACCGTTTGTCCGCTTTCTTGTTTCGTTCTTCTGGCACTCTTTCTCGTTCTTCCTCTTGGGACCTCCGATGCCAGTGGCCAGAATTTACCCCGTTCTGCTGCCGCCTTTCCGCCTCTGGCGCCGACCGACAGGTATTGCGTTGCCTCCAGAGTATTGCAGTGTGACGGCATTCGGGCACGTCAAAAATTTGGATCCTGCTTCTTCCGAGTGTCCGTGTCACGCCTCAAGTCCATAGTATTCTTGGATGGGGAAGAGTGCCTTGTGGTAAATGAAGTAATCGCGAGGGGAGGAGGTTTATCGCCTCCGCTAATCTATTTGTTGGCTGCTGTAGCTCGCTGCTAGCATGGCCCCGAGGAAACAGGCCTGGAAGGGGGGGGGGGGGGTACTGACGCAGAACTTTTATGTACAGTGAATATACAAAGAGCATGGTCGACTGGTTAATCGGCAATCGGCGACTTCGGGCTCCCCGAGCCCATGTTATATAGCCCTCCGAGGGCGAGAAGGCCCTCTTAGAGAGAAGAGCCTTCCTCGGTGTTCGAGTGTTCACGAGGTGCCCGAAGTGCGGGGCCGGCTGATGCGATTTCCGGGTGTTCTTTCAGCGAGTGGCAGATGATCTAATACCTCGACGTTCTTGCCGCACTCGCTCTGGTGGCTGATGTAAGGAGTCGACGTTCTTTTTGAAAGCCAACAACGACAGACCCACACACACACACACAGGCACGCACTCCCACGCCGGTGTTTCTCCTTGCAAGGGCCGGCAACCTCCGACGGTCTCGAGGCCTCAAGAAGACCTTCTTTCTTGTGTTTGGAGCCCTCCTCGAAGGCCACCACCGGCCCAATAAATCAAAGACCGATCTCGAGAATCTGAACGTGTCTGTCTAGCGCCGTTGGTGATAGGTGAAGGCGAACTCCAGGACGGAGTCAAGGAAGCCAGTCGTAACACACGGCACCGAGGCCAGCGCGCCTTTTCTGGCGCGCCATCGAGGCCGGCGCGCCACGAGCTCCTTAACTCTATCGCGTTAATACAGGGGTGTATTAATGGCTGAGAGATTTGTTTTGTGCAATGAACAGTCAAAAAGTTTAATTCTCTTGTGAAGGTTGTGCATATTTGTGAAATCGACCTTTAATTTATTTGTCAAACCTATGCATGACGATATAAACGTACAGAAGATTGAGTTTCACGAAATGTCAGCTGTGATATTACCACACAAAAAGAACGAATGTCTCTAAAATAGGGAAGTCTCGTTTTAATTCGATCACTTGGAAAAAGAAAAGAAAAAAAAGAGTGAGTTGGACGAGTGTTGTCTCTCGCTGTATTCACGAGGTTCGCGGACATTAGATGAGGGTATAATCGTAACGGTAAGTTGACTAATTAACTAGTATTATTTAAGTAACCTTTTAATTACTGGTGTTACTGTTCTTGTTGGAAGTGCAGTGTTGGCAGTATTTGCTAATCAAGACCAGGCGGATATAAAAATATTTGCCAGAAGGGAATGGATTTAGAGATATTGATCGATGAAACTTGCCGATTTTTCGCCCGATTTAAAAATTGCGTGCAAAGAGAGCACATGAAGTCCACAAGGACACTTGGGGGAGTGAAAGTCGCTTAGGCCACGTCGGCACTAGTGTCGTAGGTGCACCCACCAAGGATAGGCTGCCGAAATACTGACGACATGATTGATACGACGACGTCGCGTTTCCAAGCGCCATCGTGGGCAAACAAGAGATGCTGTTTTTGAGCGCAATTTTTTTTAAGTTTAGCGAAAAAATTCGCACGTTGATCGATTAATATGTTAAGAACCATTACCTTTTCGCCGATATTTTAATTGGCTTCTAATAGTCGTTGCCTTCAATACTGCCTTTCCAACATGACTCTAAATCCAACTTAAAAAAAAAGTCAATTAAGATGTCTTAGTTAATTAGTCAACTTACCGTGACAATTGTTTGCACTCCTAAAGTCCGCCGAGCCTAAATAATGAATAGTGAGGAGAGAACTCGTCTGTCACTCCTTATTTAAAAAGAAAATAGCTTCGAATTAAAATCGAACACCCTGATTTTCCTACACTCTGAAAGATGTTATACGACAACTTATAAGAACCACAAGCAAACAATAACATGGCATGTCGACAAGTGAGTTGTTTAGCTTTCTAGAAAACAATGCCTCACTCTGAGAGCCATGATTGACACGACTCAAAACTAGGGATATACAAGTCGGTATACGTTTTATCCAGGTCTATTCGGTTTGCCCTGGCAGACTCGGAAGCCGACTTGACAGACGACAGCTCAATCGAAAGCTACCATGGATACTGCAATCTTCGCTTTTTGTCTTACTCTGGCGGCGCCCATCTTCAGTTCGCAAGAAGCAGAGGTACCACGGAAACAATACGATGCTTTTGAGGTAAGGCTAATCGTTTATGTCAAACGGCTAGTGCACTTATCGCTAAAGCTGGTTGATTTTTTTTATTCCAGTTTGCTGATGAACCAGCTTTAGAATGTACCTCATAAGCGAGCTTACAGCAAGCTCGGGGGAAGCGCACCTAAAACAAAGCTACGTGGCTAATAAGACGTAAAAACAAACGAGCTTTTTATTTACAGTCGAATAATACTTTATTAATTGCCAATTACTCTTGAACAGAAGGCGTGTTTTTTTAATTGTCGGCAGATATCGGACAACTTTAAAGTTTTCACTGGAGGAGACAACTCTGGTACATTGTTTATCAATGAATTAAAAGGAGCGCTCCCAGGCAACGCTCCCTGCAGAGAAGGCCTCCGCACGCGTCATCACAGTCAGATTGATGGAGGCGTGAGATTGGGCACGAGGGCTGTGTCAGTGTTCGGCTGGGGCTCGTGTCCAATCAGGTGCGTCGACGGTCGGGCTCGGGCCTAATAGCCGAGTTAGCGCAATCTGACTCTGATGACGCTTCATAGAGGGAGAGGAGACCATGCGGAGGCCTTCTGTCTAGGTGGTGTTCGCCCACGCCGCTCAAAGTGACTCGGTATTGTCGTAGCAAAATTTTGTTTTCTGAATTCTATCAACAGCTGTGGCATATTTGGACGACGGGTAGCACATCTCTAGATGGGATGTGCCAGTTAAGGTGAAATTTTTAATAGTTAATTAGTGAGTTTTAGATAATTATCCGTTTTCACTGGTAACTTGACATCCGCCTCGGTTGATAATGTTACCCCGAAATAACAAATTATTTTATTTCAAGCTCATTTTTTTTAAAATATGCTCGGTTCGTGATGCACCCCGGATATATGTTGGAAGGCTAATAATAGCGGTAGTGTTACACCGAGCTAAAGGTAATTGGGAGCATCAAATACACAACATCAACAGCATTTTCGTATCTTGGCACTGTTTTGACAGATTACAAAGTAGTGTCAACCTGGTTATCACTTAAATTAGAGGCGGAATTATAAATAAGGCTTGGGGGATCGGGTTTCCAAAAAGATATGTTATGAGTGAATAGGTTCTGTTTTGATATGATCATGCATACATGTAGAGACGTATTTTTTTACATGTTACTCCTCAACATGTGTACCAATAAAAATTTACTTTGAAAAAAAATATTTGAAGGGAAAAAATTGAGTGCGTCAGACGACATATTTGATTTTCGAAATGTTGATTTTTGTTATTGTTACTGACACCTAGTGCGGAAAATACAACTATCAGAAACCCCACATATTTTGTGCTTACAATGCATTACAGGCACTATTGATATAAATATTTACAGTACTTCAAAGGTCATGCATCTTGCTTGAAAAAGGCGCAAACTTGGGTCCTTTGATGTTTTGTCACTAGATTTTTGAGCCATTGTTTAAAGAAACTGAAATGCTACAACGCTCAACTTTATGTCACTTATTTGCACGAAAACGTTCTTTCGAATTATATATAAATCATTGCTTTATCCCAAAAATTGAATTGTTTTATAGCGCTCCAAACTTGTCCCAAAGTACAAAGTTATGAAAATTCAATGCGCAATTAAAAAATTGCGGTGGCTGAGCTCGGCTATGCCAGGATATACGTAGCGTGAGCTTATGCGCACAAAATGAGAGGCGCTATCAAGCGGCTCCGGTGCAGCATCAGACTTGGCTACTGCGTAACGGAGGCGCACAGATGGGCACGCGGCGGCGCCAGTGCGTCTGCTGCGGCTATGACGTCACTCCTCTAGAATGCGCAGGCCTGAGAGGCGGGCGAGGCGGTCGAGGCGGGCGCGGCGGCGGCGGAGCGCGCAGCGGCGGCTTCGCGTGGCTCTCATAATGAGCCGTGCTCATTATGCGAGCGGCGCCATTATGCGGAGCGCGCGGTGCCGTGCGCCGTGCTCATTATGCGCAGCTCCACCGCCGCCGCCACGTGCTCCCCATAATGAGCATGGCACGCATTATGAGCACGGCTCATTAGGAGGGCCACGCGAAACTGCTCAACCTCGGCCAGTGTAGGTAACGCTACAAAAATGAAAGCCGTTTACAACTCCCTGTAACGCCGAATTAGAGCGCAGCCTTTGAGGAGTAGGATGGAGGGATACTGAGGGGAGGGAATACCCCTCGTCCCTCCTCCTCACCTCATCATCCTGCCTCCTACTCCGCCAAGGGGGACACATGGCCTCACGGGGGCCAGTGGCCCCCGTGAGGTCACATGACCCCCGTGAGGACGCGTGACCGCCCTGAGGTCACGTTACCCACCCCCCTGAGGCCACGTGACCTCGGGGGGGGGGGGGGGGGTCACGTGACCTCACGGTTACGCCCCGACGGCGCTCAAGCCGGAAACGGGCGCCTAAGAGCTGCGCTCTAAAAACAACAAAGCCACCTTCGATTTTTTTTTAAATTCAGTGATAAGTTTTTACTATACTCTTGTTTTATCAATAAAAAAGAACGTGTTGCATAATTTTGTTTCCTTCAAAGTTAGAGCGCTGCAAATGGTACCTACCACGACAGCATGTCTGCCCAAAGCCAAAGACGAGAGGATGTTTTTATTCCGTGTATTTTACGACTTAATATATTTGTCTCGTAAATGGGTATTGGGCTGAAGTATAATATTTTACTAATTAAAACAATACCTGCGTTGCTCATGATTTTATTCATTTAACCAAGAAACCTCTTTTGACCTCTAAAATACAAGTTTTAGGAGCTTCAGCTGAATATTTTCCCCTTGTAATCGCTACCTACTGTTCACAGGCAGAAGAAGAAAATTAAAAACAGCGGTGCAAATTATATGCAAATATTTATGTCTACATTCGTGATGAACTGAGACCATTATAGCCGCAAGTTTGTTACACTGCTATTCATGGCGGTTGTACGTCCGGCTGACCAAGGCAAAACTGCGACTTTACTAGCAGACATTGACCACGGCGTCCGTTAAGAGTAAGACAATATTTGTGATTATTCATGGGAGATAAATAAAAAAAAAGAAGATAAAACTGAAAAAGCAAACAAATATTGAGTGAAGATGTTGAAGGCGCTGGTTGCCCGCGGTGCCAGAAAGGTGTGTTCCTCGGAGCACTTTTTCCTCGGAGCACTTACATGTACTGCACTAATTCCAACCAGTGCAAGAAAAGCGGTCAACTCCGAATAGAAAATGCATGAACTGAGTGAGGCTGTCTCACGGCCGCAGCGTTCCGGCAGGAGAATTCGAAAGCCCTCGTGGAGTAAGTCCAATACCGACTCCCTTATTGTCCTATAGCCCCTTCCACTGGCAAATGCCGAGCGCTCCGCGCTAGCAGTCGTCGAGCAGTCGGCTTCCGTGAGCGATCGGTCACGTGATCCACCCCAGTGGCACGCGCTGCGGAGCAAATCGAGCTGAACGCTCCCAGCGCCACCGCTTTCAGAGCGTCTGCTCTCGAAAGAAACAAAAACAAATTACGTTGTGTGTATGTTTATACAGCCTACAGCTTGGTCTGCCTCAACGGGCAACGAGTCTCCTAGCTTTAGATGAGAAATTTACCAAGTGCAGTATACAACCCCTAAAGCGGGGTCTTTAACGTGCAACACGACCGCACGCCGGTACGATGCTCGTCCAGATAGAAAGGGCAGGGGTGGGGATTGAACGCAGGGTCGTGGGTTCTGCACGTCTTCTCTAGCTTTTTAGCAGTTTCGGTTCCCACTGCCATCTTGCTGAAGGTATAAACTTCGGATCGGAAGCACCCAGATTGTTTACTACTTGATTAACGGTGACCCCGACGTAAAGACACACTTTATTTTTTCTTGCAGTTATATAAACCCGATGAAAACAATCAGAAGTATTTGTACGAGCCCTATGATGCAATTAAGCAATACCAAACACGTATTCAGTGAATCGATCGTCATCTCCGAAGGCGACTTCCCTCTGCGGAGTATATCATATATGGCGTATTTACCTTCTAATTATTCCGATTACTTGATTAAGACCACTTAACGAGCAAACGACATACCTGGCTCTTCATCTTAATAGGCGCGCACAACGTCTTGGACTTAACGCGATATCTTGGGCATAATTATAATGCAATTAAATGCAAAGGTGCAAGCGAGCTGGGCAAGAATGACGAAAATAATCCCTGGAGAAGGGGAACAAGAGGGACAAAGGACAAACGCAAACACTGCGCTGAGAACGGCTGCCTCGTCGTCACTCGAGCTGGAGCTGTGCTGGTATCTTCGTCGCTGTCACTGCGTTTTATTTGACCTCCTGAAATGAACTGTAACAATGTCATCGCCGCAGTCTGCTCGGGCGAGTCGATCATAACAAGAGGAACGCAAGCAAGCACAGCAAGAAAGCCCGTGCACCCAGAAATCAAAAAAAAAAAAAAAAAAAAAACTACCGCGAAACTCCTTCACTCCCCCGCGGAAACGTTGATCACGAAACTGAAATGCTAGGAGTAACTACAGATCGTACTCCCCCGAAAATGGCTGCGCGGAGAAGTACTCCGAACCGCTCGACGCGCTCCGCGCGGCACACGGAGTGATTGCTCGCGTCTCGCCAGGGGAACAAGAATCCGCTCGGCGATTGCGCACCGTGCGCTCGCTATGTGCCAGGGTAAAGGGTTATTAGTTTAAGTACATGGCAGTGTGCTTTTCTTGAAACAGCAGACAAAACTAGAACTTAATTTATCTCGGCAAAACAGTCGATAATCAAGTTGTCGCTGTAATTAGAGGATGACGTTCCACCGATGCGGCAGCTATTTTCTTGCCTTGCATCGCACGACGAGACAAGTCAGAAAGCAAAGCAAAGCCGCTAAGCCTAAAAACCCACACGATCACCCATGAAAGCAATTTTAGAGTCACAAGGTTTGAAGGGCATCGGTCATTACCCTGTTTGTTCACGTGCACTCGTTATGCGAAGGCCCCGCCACCGCTTTGACTCGCTGGCGGCACCGGTACCGAACTGCACCTTTGTCAATATACTATCGTCCCCTGGAGCTAACGCCGGCGTCGAAAGCGAAATACTGAGAGCCCAAAATGTGGCAACATGTTTTTTTATGAATAAACACAAGAGTGTGGCGGGAAAATATCACGACGAATTTTAGGAAATTCGATGATGCATTCTGTTTTTATTGCCCCTTGAAGTTTCATAAGTTTGTACTTTAGGACAAGTTTTGAACGATATTAAAATTAAACGTTTTAGATACAGCAATGATTTATATATCATTCCAAAGAGCGCCTTAATAAAATATAATTGACATAAGTTTTATAGTTGTAGCTACTTAGTTTTGTTTAGGTTACGGTGCAGAAATCTAGTGCCAAAACGTCAAACAAGCCACGTCTGCGAACATCGGACGCAAACAGTATAACCTCCACAATACTGTACGCATTGAAATCAATAGTTCCTATAATCCAATATAAGTGAAAAAATATTTGAGATTTATGATATTTGTATTTTGCGGAGTAGATATCGCCAAACATGACAAAAACGAAAACTTCAAAATCGAATATGGCGTTCTGGAGCACAGAAGTTTTTGTTTTTTTTTTCTCTTGAAATATTTACTTTATTTTTGCAAAATATTTTTGATTAGGTTTTCGAAGCATACTGAGGAGTAACATAAAAAAAACTACGGACACAAAAAACGCCCGTACACGCATGAATGATCTTATGTGAACAGAGCCTAAAGACCTTTCCGCATTCCGTCGCATGGGCGCTGCCATCTTGGAATCACGTCACGCGGCCACCATAATGTGGCTTCAACTTGTCGCTCCGCTCTCCACCCCGCTCCTTGGCGAATGCCTTGTATACGTGTTTTTCGTCACGTTTCACTGCGACTTTTCGCCTTGCTTCGGAAGTTGTCCGATGGCTACCTTTACCTAATTCCAGGTTATCATAAGGCGCACACTACTTCTGCTGATTTTACAACTCATTTTGACTATTGTCATTGTCAACATACCGGATATTTCTGTAAAGGCTAGATTAGACAGAAGTCAGCCTTGGCACTGGCGCACATTAAGTATGTAGATAACTGTAATAAAGAACGCGCATGGCGTATTTAAAGCTGTTTTAGAGCGTATTTTTGCATGTTCTTGGAAGTGCAAGCACGTGCTAGCATCTGCCCTACTAAAGGTGGGAGCATGGACTGCTTTTAGATCGCTCCAAATCTACTAAGAATATTCCCACTCGGCAGTACGAGGGTTAAGAGGCCAATCACTTCTGATGGAACAGGCTTTCTTAGTGATAGCGGTTGAACATTCGGAATGAGAAGCGCAAGGTATATTTAGGATGGCGCATTTAGGAGCATTGTAAGCAAAAGAATATAGCCAACGTAAATATATATGTCTGCTACTCGAAAGCATCATGTTTTGCCTCATAACAAAACAAAAACAATTGCTTTTGAATGTATTGGGGAATCGGCAAATGTAATGAAATTTTACTTTGTGCTTGGTCCCAGCATGCGTTTACTCAAGCTCTTTGATTGTTTTCGTAATAAATCTAATATTGATTTATTTAAACACAAAGAATATGGCTTTTCTATCAAAAATTGTGTCCCGGACAGCTTTCAAGCGCCTGAAGTATGCGGAAATGCTAAAAATTGGCGAACGTTCTTAAGTGTTTATTTATTTTTAAAATTCCGGTGTGATTCGGTAAATGGTCTCGTGCAGGAACTTAAAATGGCTTTTATCTACGAAAAAAAGGAATCGCCAAGGCGAGGTTGCTCGTGTTGTGGTTGACGCTTCGCTGACATGTACTCCGTGATTCAAGTGACACCTTTTTTATCCTTCCTGCTGACCATAATTCGGCAGCACTTACACAGAACGGACACATATCGATATCGGTGAACTTCTTTGCGTAATCGTCCGGAGCTCTTTAAAGGGACACTAACACCCACCAAGTGTTTGCATTTTTGGCCAGGCGATTTAATATGGTATCAGGAGGCTACCTAATTAATATTTTGTTACACAGTCACGTATATTTTTAATAAAGCCAAGAAACGCGACTGCTCGAAACCGAAACCGATAGCTGCGCACGGAGGTCGGAGAAATGGAGGAGAGTGAGTGCCGGAAATCATGTTGCTACACCCGACCGCGCTTTTTTTTTTTTTTTTTTTTTTTTTTTTGCGCCTTGCGCAGCACACGACGTTGTCGACAGCGTTATGGGTACCATTTGCCGTGCGACTGCTTTGCAGTTGTTTCATCCGCTCGCTATTCTGCACCTCAAGATGAGTTGTTTCGTACATTTAAGAGTTGGAAATGAGTAGTGAGTGCCTGTGTTGAATACCCGTGATCGGCTCCGAAAAGAATGCCCCCTAGATGTTGCGTGAATAGCTGCCTCGCAGGTTCAAAATCCGTAACTGGCATTGTGCGGCAGAGTCTGCACAATTTTCCGAAAGATCAACGGAATCGGGACCAATGGCTTGATGCAATTCCTGCAGAACACTTGCGGGCACATCGAAAAGCCGACACTACCCAATTTATATGCTCCTTGTATTTTGCGGAAAGTGACTACATTGAGCTTGCAGGTGTCAAGAAGGTGCTCCGATACCATTCAGTTCAGCGAGGTTTAGTCAACATTTGTTTTTTTCAGTGATAATTTAAAAAAAAAGCGTAAATATCGCAGAATGCTTGACAAAAAAAAAGTGAAAGCCGTTTAAAACTCCCTGTAACGCCGAATTAGAGCGCAGCTCTTGAGGAGGAGGAGGGAAGGGTACTGAAGGTCACGTGTTCTCGGAAAGGGGGGTGACGTGCCCCCCCCCCCCTTGAGGTCACGTGACCTTGGTGGGGTCACGTGACCTCGGGGAGAGGGGTCTGTGACCTTAGGGGTGTCACGTGACCTGGGGAGTCACGGGGACCTGGGGGCTAGCGGGGACGTGACCCTCGCTAGATTTAGCGGGTAAAATTTTTCGCTAAATTTAGCGGGGAAACTTTTCCGCTAGATTTAGCGGGGACGTTTTTCCGCTAGATTTAGCGGGGAACTTTACTTATAATGCAGCGCGCGGTTACGCCGACGGCGATGGCGACGCCGCTCAATCCGGAAACGGGCGCCTAAGAGCTGCGCTCTAAAGTCATGCCCCCTTTTTGGATCGAACCTGGATCCACTGCCCGTGAGCTCGAGGAGTTTGAAAGTTTGTGTACGCCCGACATTGTGGGGAAGACAAAACCGGCCGGAGCTGAGGAGCAGTCGGAAAAATACACGGACGTGTATTTTTCAGTTGCAATCGCACCTGAACGCAACCGTGTAAACGAGCCTTTGCGTTTTCTTTCCATCCTGGTGGCTCCGATCTGTTCCGAGCAATGCGAAACTTGAAGTGTTCTCAAGTAATTTTCGCAACAAGAAAGGAAGGCTTCCAGCTCTTTTTTGCCTGCGCCCAACCAATGCCTTGTCCGTCTATTCTGGCGTGAATAGAAGAAGGGCAATAAAACTCAAGATAACGAGAGACAGGCCAGGTGCCTAATTTCGGGAAAGATAAAGACAGCAACCACGACCTTGTATACGAAATCCGCACAAAGCACTCCGAACTGAGCTATATTTTTTTTTATAAACATATAAATAAATACCAGCCCGGATTATATTAAATACACTTCAAACCACCCACCTAGGGTTCACGAAGAAGGAAATTACCTTCAACGGGGCAACCTGCAAAATGGCCCAATATGTCCAAACCGTTGGGGTCGTTAAGTGAAGGTCAGAGTAACCGGCACTGGCAGAAAAAACTAATCTCGATTACTAAAAGGAGACTTTGGGAGACCTATGGTGACAATCAACCCAAAACGACAACCGTAATAAAAAAGAAAAAAAAAACGTGTTTGACGAACGTTGACAGAAATCTTTTCGGTGAAAAGAAAACACACAAATACAGCTTGTAAAAAATATCTAAAAAAACAGCATTTTCCAGTTTTAACCAGTTCGTTTTTTTTAATTTTCGACACCGGCGGATGCTCATCTGTGTTTTTCGGTTAAAACCCGAAAGTATACGGCCTACCACGCCCTCTCGAAAAAGTCAGTTAAGGGGCGGCAAGGGGGGGGGGGGGGGGGGGGGCGGTCGCCGCCTCCTTTCGTTCTTTTAAGTCTACCCCTGGTTTTGAATCTTATCACAACCTATGTCGGTGAGACGTGAAGAGTTAAAGGGAAATTCCTCCTACCTCTTTCCCCTTCAGCTAAGCGGACGCTAAAAGGAGGGCGCCTCCTCTCCAGCGCCCGCTCTGCTAAAGTGAAAAGGGTTGGGAGGAATTTCTCCTGAACTCTCCTGTCGTCGCCTGTTAGCCTAGAGAACATCGAGGGGCGCCACCTGACGGCTTATCGTCCTGACGTAGTAACAATACGTGACCGTTTCTGTGCTTCATTCATAGCACGAAGGTTAAGGTATATCGTTCACAATTCATGTTTAATTCGCTATTTTGAACGAAAGTTTGGGCTCGCTTACGACTTAACCTTTTCGTTGTACTTGTCTTCAAAATTAAACTCAAGCAGCGCGACAACAGAGGCGTCAAGGCCTACGGAAGAAGACCCATTCGTCCAGCTTGGTTTTAACGCACTGACCATGACCACGTCGGTGGTGCTCGCGGCTTCGGAGGCATGTCAAGTGACAAAACATTTATTTTGGGACCGTAATGTTCCCGAGGCGAGTTTTCTCCTTTTTTTTCTTTCTCAACGTATACGAAACCGGCAGAGCAAAAAAGTGAAATCCGTTTTTCAACTCCCTGTAACGCCGAATTGAGCGCAGCTCTTGAGGAGGAGGAGGGAAGGGTTGGGGGGGTGGGTCACGTGACGATCCCGATGACGTCATCAGTGACGTCACTGATGACGTCATCAGTGACGATAACGATGCGGATACCGATGACATCATCAGTGATGATGACGATGACGATGCGGATGCCGGTGACGTCATAAGTGACGTCACTGATGACGTCATCAGCGATGATGACGTCATCGCATCGTCATCAGTGATGATGACGATGACGATGCGGATGACGGTGACGTCATCAGTGATGTCACTGACGACGTCATCAGTGACGATGACGTCATCGGAGGGTCACGTGACTCGGGGAAGGGGATCACGTGACCTCGGGGGAGGGGTTCAGGTGACTCGGGGGAGGGGGTCACGTGACCGCGGGGGAGGGGTTCACGTGACCCTGAGGGGGGTCACGTGACCTCAGAGTGGTCACGTGCCCTCGGGGTGGTTACGTGACCTCGGGGGGTCACGTGACTTGGGGAGTCACGTAACTTTGAGTGTCACGTGATCTCTGGGGGCCACGTGACCTTGGGGTGACCTTGGGGGCACGTGACCGTGCGATAACCTTGGGGGTCACGTGACCTTGGGATGACCTTGGGGGTCACGTGACCTTGAGGTGACCTTCGTTACGCCGACGGCGACGCCGCTCAAGCCGGGAACGGGCCCCTAAGAGCTGCGCTCTAAAAAAAAGCAATCGCGAGGACTGTGGATCAGGCGTCGAACTTGGCATTCCGATCGCCGGCTAAATCGCAGTTTCCTTGCGCAACATTGAGGCTGCTGTGGCTAAAGTCCCTTGATACTTCTTTTAACAAGTAACGACAACCAATACAAATGACAGAGCACATTCCGCTGGAAGAAAATGGTGGCATTCTTTTCAAACCTCTGCTGTGCGCCGCCATTCGCTTCCTTAAAACCTGCACCGTCACGCAGTGGGCGCTTCAAAGAATGTCGCTACTTGTAGGAAGCTCTTATCTAGAGAGTTTAGCTGTGGCCCACGAAAGCGAATCGAGTGTTCAAATATCACGCACGTGCGATATCACCATTGCATTAGCTATTGCGGAAACTTTTCGGTCATGATATTTACGTGACGCTCGGCAAAGCGATTGTTGGTCTGGTATCGCATACCGATACATGTTCTAGCTCAATCCGTGTTGACGTTTGCACCGAATAAAAAGGAAGTACTCGAAAAATAAAGGGTACGTACCACATGATGTGAGGGTAATCAATATTGTGCTCATTTTAACGTTAGTTGAAGAAAGTAGCAAATCGAATTGACGAGTGTGACACTGCGACGAGAGCCAACGCACAGCACTTCGAGAACGATGAAATGATAAGACTCACATTCTAACCGGACGGTTTAGATCCCTATTGAAAATTCCATCGAGGTACGTAATTTGGGACACTGACTGCCAGTCAGCAGCCTTGGTGGAACGTGATGGACCATCAGACGTCATCTGATGGTCCATCAGATGACGTCTGACTGCCACTGCCAAGGGAATTTCATCAACAAGGGCAGCATTTATATAAGAGTAAAGCTATACGCACTCATAAATATCGCCAAATGCCTCGATAAAACAAAATGTTCGAGAAAAAAAAAGAAAAAAAAGACAACCACGGATTCGAACCCGCGACCACTTGTGTACAAATCGATCACCTTAACCGCTATGCTATGGAACCATATTAGAAACTTGATTTCACTAATCGTTTTATACGAGATGCTTCGGCTGCAAATGCAGTTAAGCCGTCAGCATGTTATGCAAAGCACTCGTACATCACTCGCCGTACTTCAGTTCTACTCACCTGCATGTAGAGTACTTTCGCGTCGTAGAACGATCCTTTTGTTCGCGCGTCACCGGCCCAGTAGACCTGGTACACCTTGTCGTCTTCAACTACACCGCTAAAGTCCCTTACATCGTCGGAACTCACAACAGGCTGGGTCTTGTCGGGTAGAAATTCTACTAAAACATAAGTCATTGTAGAACCCTGGCAGGATCGACAGGTTGGAGCAAGCGGGCAAACAAAACGAGTCGAGAGCGATCGTTCATGAAAGCTCGGCGAAGCGGCGAAGCCTCTATGGGCGAAGCGAAGTCAGCGAAGTGTCGTTTTCGGCGCTTCGGCGGGCTTCTGATCAAGGTTGTCGGTCGGTTGCGTGTCAAATATCTAACGTCAGCGGTTTTATGGGCTCACGTCCCGAAATCATTTTCTCGTGCATAGATTGCTTTTCGTATTCATAGATTTGACGAAATAGTGGTGTCCGAACGAACTTTACGTCCTTTGACCGTACGTCTGTCTGCACGTCAAAGCTTTTTGACGTACAGTCAGGGACAATCGATGTACAGTCAGAATCGCCACCAAGACATCCTGATGGAATTTCGCGGCGGCCGACTGCCACCAGGAAACCATCAGAAAGCCGACAAGCAGAGTCTGACTGGAGTTTGACTGTCGATCAGAGTAACTTGTTGGCCAATCAGACATGCTTGACGTACAGTCAGGCACAGTCAGCGGTCCACTAGAAAACATTGACTGGCAAACAGGGTTACATTGATGAATTTTTCCCTCGGAGATCAAGGTTCAGACTCTGAAGGAAACCACTTGAAGAAAAAAAAAAGAAATGGATCACGCGAACATTTTTCAATCAACAAGGCAAGCCGATCCTGGGCAGCGAGTGGTGAGCTCCTTGTTAGTACGGCTACAACCACCCAGGTCGGTAGGGTTGTTGTCGTCACTCCCGGAATCCGGGGATCGAGCGGCCTACACCGAGCATTGTAATTTCAAGTATATATTTATCTGATTTTGCCTCCTGAAGTCGGGAAGCGTCGAAGAGCGCGTAGATAGTATGCTCGTTGGTCTCCAAGGCGAAGTATCCGACCGCTGTTGGTGGCCATGACGCCATCGTATGATTGCATCGTAACCTACACAGAAATTCCGATCATTTTCCTTAGCCTTTTCAGAATAGTTTTTAGGCTTTGTCGTGCGCAGATTGCGCGTTATAGCAGGAATAAAATATACCTAGCGAACAGTTTCTGCTGCTATGCGCTAAATCATGCAACGAAAGCAAAGCAAAGCGGAGAAAATACCTGGCCCCGTCACGCGATTCTGGTCACTACGTAACCATCGAGCGATCGCAGCGCTCCACTCAGTCCCACTCGGGGCCAAGAATAAACGCATGAAATACAACACACTGATATATAAGCTAACTGAATTTTCGATAATAAGTTTGTGGCTTCTAAGAGTAACCAGTCTAAATTTGCAGAAAATAACCGTTCCGATTGAATTAGGTTAAAAACATTTTGAAACATAACGTGTTGCGTAGTCGGGAATCAAACTCGGGGTTTTCTGAATACCACTCGGGCGAGTTAGTGAGAGCATATAAATCCCGATATAAATATACTTTTGGAAGTTTATTTAATATGAGGCGACTCTTCAGGAACCAAGGAACAGGAAGGCTAAAACGCTAGACAATCGGTCGGTGCGATCTTATCCTGTACTTTTCGTTTACAAACTTAGAAAAAAAAAAAGCACGAGCTTCCTTGTTTATCTTCTCGTTCATTGTCTGGTCGCAATATTCTCCCGAGCCTAAAGTTGACTTCGACAAATCTCCAGCAAATAAAGATTTTGCGCGGGTCTCTTCGTAAGCGTTCACGAGACAGGCGCGGAAAGTTCCGTTCGCTCCGAGGTACGTCTCCACGATTCTCCCCAATTCCCAGAACGGCTTGGGAGCTCGGTTATTTTCCACTGTATCTACGTCGTTCACTTCCAGGGAGAAAGTACTCGTGACAGGATAATGATGAGCTGACTGCAACTCCACCAGGTACTCAGACCTCCAGCGTTTCCAAAGTTGTTCCATCATAAATTTTGATACTGAAAATGGCAAGCCGTTTCCTTGTTTGTCACCAAGCCTGGGAGGTCATTGGACAAGCTTTTATCTGGTCGACTGTTAAACTTCGTTCTCTTCAGAAATGTGCTGGCGTGACGTCTGATGGCTCTCTTACTCCAGGATAGGGATATGTAAGTGGTCTTGAGTTTACCATTGATTCCACCTCTGCAACTGTAGTCAGTGGTCAGTGTTTAGAAGCATACGCTGCTTCTGCTCAACACTGTCTTAAGTGCTGTCTAGACAGATCGGACGAGCCTCTTCCACCATCTGCCCAATCATGGAGCGGCTTCCACAATAAACTTCGAGTCGATTGTGTATTCTCCAATGCATGATTTGATTACTCCTTGCTCCAGAGCACCCAAACCCTTTTGGATGCCTTTTGATCCTCTCATGATGGATAGTGCGTTGTCAACGTACGTGTCCCGCGGTATTCGCAAAATTCGTAATACATTCCTGGTATTCCGCAGTCTTTAATATGAACCGTCGGTATGCAAGTCAAAAATCTTCCGCAGTGACGCCGGTTGAGAGCTCCCGGTGAACTGCTGAGTGGAGGCGCACGTGAAAAGTACGGTGTGCGCTTAGCTGGAGCCATCGTCGTCCCTCTTTGCGTACAGCGGCCCGGCGAAGTCAACTCCGGTCACCTCAAACGGTTTTGCCTCTTAAATTGATCTGTCGGTAGCGGAGCTTGCTCCACAGTGGTGGGTTTAGCATTCAACCATGAGCATACCAGACAACTTTTTATTGTCCTCTTGGGCAGCTGCTGCGCACGTATCATCCAGTACCTCTCACGCAGGTAACAGATCGTGCTTGCTACGCCACCGTGCGTAATCTTACATGAGCGTTCGTCACGATTAGCTTGACAACATTATTTTCGTTCGGAAATAAGATTGCATATTTCACATTGATACTTTCAGTCAACCATTGCAGTCGTGTTCCGACCCCCAGGATTTTGTCTTCGTCAAAGGATGAAACTCCACGATTCCTGCATTAACCTCCGTCGTCTTTTTCTTGAGGATCATAATATCCGTCCGAAACCTTTCGTTTTGTACTTGCCTAATCCAATACTGCTCCGCTTTGTCCAAATCCGCTGCAATGAATCCACCTCGTGTTTTTTTATTTTGTTTTGAGCGTTGTTAGCGAACCTAAAGACCGAAGCAGTGATCCTCAGACCGTTCTGATAATTTTTGGTAACTTCCGGCGTCGAACATTGAGGGAACGTCTTGATCTTTCTCCAACCACATTTGTCTCTTCCTTGGTTTCATGTTTAGGTGTGTCTTCCGAAAACACCGAAATTTCCACCCGTTCTGACGGTTCTTGACTGAGCGAGCCGGGCCCTTTTCACAAATTGCCATCTTTTGCCAAGAAGTGTCAAACTTTTAATTTATAACTCCTTATTTTTTTCTCATAAATTATTGCCACCTATTTTGGGGTAATAGTACAAGTACAAACTTAAATAAACTACTTCTGTTGCAGAAACAGATGATAAGGAACATTTACAATGTCCCATACGACCACCCTAGTGAACCCTTATTTAAAAGTTTAAAATTGATTGATGACAATAGTATATATAAATATCGTTTGTGTGTGTGTTATAAAACTGAAGTACAAAAAAATCATGTCAATCTGATTGACCTGGCTTCTCTTGCTCTAAAAATACCAACTTACCCCACTCGAAGTTTGCGAAACTCCAAGTTACTTAATATTAGAACGACCTATGCTGAGCAAATGTTATCTTATGCGCTTCCAAGCCTACTTAGTTTTTTTAGCTCCAAAAATATTGATCCCATTAAGTCATCGAGAAAGATATTCGAGAATTTGTTTCCAGTGTTTTTTTAGTAGTCCTTTCCAGAGCTTTGCGATGTATAATACTTTGAGTTTTCTGTGTATGTATAGCTAAGTGTATACATGTATGCCATTTTCATGTTACTATGAAAAACGTTAATATTTCCGCCCGATTACTTTTTGAATGCCATTGTGTCTTGTTTATTTTTTTCATGTGCCACTGCTGTTTGTGTGAGAGGGGGGCCAGGGACTCGTCAAGCTGCATGATGCAGCTTTTTTCCTCGGTCTCCCTCCATCATTTGTTTGATGGAAAAATGAACATTATTAAAAGAGAGCTGCTGCGAAGCTTTTGAACGCCTAGTCCCCTGGTCAAAATGTCCACCGGATGCTCTTGTCCAAGGCTGTGCCTACAGTGGTCCGGCGATGTCCATGAGGGGTATCTCCAACACCGTTTTTTACAGATAGCTTTCATTTTTCCGGGACTCATCTCACCTAACTGAGGACAACCGTTGAATCGGACCACGTAAAGTAGCAAAGTTCCACGTCATAATAGGACTCTTTTATATATCGTAAGGGACTGTCTCTAATATTCGCCCCCATCTGCTTCAACCAAGGCAATGATAAATGTCTTTATTGTTGCCACTCTTGTCTTCGCGACAACTAACATGGTATCTGTATTCCCTTGGTTTCCTTGGTCATTTGCTGTTTCCTTGGGCATCTGCCTTCGATCTGTGTTCTCTCGGGCTTGCATCAACAGAAACATGTAGCTATACATTGTTGGCTCCTAGTGAGAATGCCTCATTTTACCTGTCTTGGTATTTTTAACGAGCTCAGTTGAACAAGGTCCGCCGTCCCACCGTGTTATTCAGTGATCAAATCAGCGGGAGTTTTTTATTCCAGCTGATCCCCAATATCCATAGCTTCTGAAACAGCAGCTTAGCTGTTAAAAACGAAGGGCGCGGTCAGTCCAAGAGGATCAAATGCTCTCGATTTTGCTTTGAGGAGGAACCGTTAAGTGCCCGCATTTGATGAGAAAAATTCAAGCGGCGATTCAACTTGGTAAATAAAGCAGTCGCCTTCGTGATCCTACATCATTCCAAGTACCTTGAAAATTGAAGAAAATGAGAGGCTTCTTTCTTCTGTGATAATTTTAAGTTGTTCATTGCTAGCAGGCCATTTCTAAGAGTCATTCCTGCCTGCTCCAGTATGTTCTTGGAAGTGTCATGGAGCCCCACAGCACCCTCACCTTAATGTCCTCGTCTCCGAATCCGAACAGTAGATCATCAACGTATAAAAATGTTTCGAGTTTTTCTGCTAATGATGGGTCTTCTTCACAGAACAACTTCAAGTGATGATGTATTATAGCTGTGGTCATGAATGTACTAGACGTGAATCCGAAAAGCACCTGAGTCATCCTCCGCTTTTGAAATTTTTCCTTGTTAAAAAGAAACCTTAACTTCTCAGCAAACCAAAGGAATCTACAAGTATCACGATCTTCTTCACGGATATCAATCTGTAGAAATGCTTTGTCAATGACGGTGGTCATTGCGATTGAGTACCATCTAAACCGAAGAAGGATCTACAGAAGCTCGGGGTTCCAATTGGGTTCTGTTACTAGGCACTCATTCAACGACCTGAACCATTTGGCGTGAGAAGATCCGTCGAGGTCGACCCTTATCTTTGTTGTCGTTGTATCTTCACGTGTTATTTGTTTGTGCGGCGTCGACCCTTATGTTTGTTGTTGTTGTATCTTCACGTATTATTTGTTTCTGCGGTACGTAATACATGACCTGCGCGCTGTCGCTTTTCTTTCTGCCCGTTATCACTTCCGCATGCCCAGCACGCAAACACTCTTTATATACCTTATCGCTTGAGTAATTCCTACATTTGTGATCTTCTCGACAAGCTCTCTAGACGTAAAATGGCAACTTACCAGTTTTCGCGAGCACATCAGCTGTGACTTCTTTTTACGGGCGCGACACTTCGTATCGACCGTTTTTCTAAACGATGTTTTGCTCAAAGCGTGTGATGGTGTGTGCACCAGTGTCGCCGAGCTCGCTGTCGGCAACATCCCTTATGTCTAACTTCCAGGAGGCCTGTAGCGTCTCTTTCGGGGTGAACGTTTCCTCATCTGCTGAACAAAGTCAGGATCGCGGAATGTGGTTGCATATCTGCCTCTGCAAAACGTACAACTGAGTTTTTTCCGGCAATTTCGTGCGAAGTGAACTTTTAATGTGCGTCGAAAACATCTAAAGCTTGATGATAAGATCCTTATTCTTGAATCTCTCTGTTTGCTGCAATCACAGGATGGCGTTATATGCTTATTTGAATGCAAGAAATAGAACTGAGCAAGTGCAGCATTAGTTGTGTTATGAAAAGCAGATGCTGATGCAAACGACTTTACATTTGCCCCGTGCTTGCTTCGAGCATCATCAGGGATACTTCTTTCTCGGCTTTCAACTTCCACGCTCAGAAAGCGAAGCGTTCTATTCAATTCAGTCACTGACTCCGGCGTAGTATCTCCTGACCTTGAAGTTCCAGACGCCGATCCGTCTCCTCGGTCTTGAGCTGCTGCATTGCTGAAAGCCGGTTGCTGACTTGCCGCTGATGCTCGATTGTCACCCGTGAGGTAACACCCTGACAACAACGTCACAGAGCATGACTGAAACACTTGACGTTGAAACATTGAAAGAGTTTAGACACCGAACGTTGAGTTGTGTGGTGTCATACAGGTTTCTCAGCCCTCTCACGTCATTGGCTGAAGAAGCATGAGGTAGATTTCTGGGGGATTCAGATATTATCACTTTACACTTTTCTGGTCTTTAAACCCGTGTTGTAAGATGGTCATTGCTTCGGCATAGCCGATTTCTGTTGTTGGTAGCCCGGCTATCGGAGCACCAGCATCTCCCGTTAAACACCGATAATGGAAGTGGAACTTTTGTGTGGTTGTTAGGGTTGCGTTGGTATGAATGGCTCTATAGTCAAACTACTTTAGGAACGTGAACCAGTACCTTAGCTTTCCACGAAGGTAGAAAGTTCAAGCTTCGTAAATTTTGGCCCGCGTGTCCCTGAGTGGTCTTGAATGCCGGTTTGGTTTCCCGTGATCGCCGCCAAAGCTATTCTAGTGATTCAACCTTGCTCCCGAACTTGGTGAGTACCCTGATGTCTCCGCCTTGGTACTCTCCAGTGACGGTGCATTCGAATCCCAGTTCCTCAATTGGAATGAGCGGCTCTAGCTCACCGTCAACTAGTCGGAGCGCTGTGTTGCTAGAAGTGAGTCGGTCTTTGATCGAACGGACTTTTTCTTGGTCGTGGCTGGGATCATGCAGAATTCGATTGGCGTGGTTTATAACCCTAGCATTTTGTGCCCGTCGAGCCGACCACCTAGCCTTCAGCCTCTGCAGTCACTATTACTATTTACGAGACCGTGTGGTCGCCTACAAATGTTCACTCTCTGTTCTTTTCCCACTGGTCCGCTCCCGCCAAGGGTTTGCTGAAGTCGTTGCTGCTGTAAGATTAAAATCTCCTGCGGCGTGTAAAATGGGCTCTTGTAATGGAAAAGCGTCTTGCCTTTTGGCACCAAATGTTCAGGAAACAATGAACATGGAGACGAAAACGCAAGACAATCGGTCGGAGCTACATTATCCTCTACCTTTCGTAAGAATGATTAAAAAAACAAATCAAACCAAATGCACAATCTCTTTCGCTTCTCTTATTTTTCATCGTCCTGTTGCACAAACGACACTTGACGATTCCTTGTTTGATTTAAAATCTGACAAAAAAAAACAACAACAAGAACAACAACAAGAAGTCTCGAAGTATCTAATAATCAAAACTTTACAAGTTAAAACACAACAACAACAATGTTTAAGAACGACATCTTTCCTCGTGGGTCGGTAATATTCTCCTTCCTTTTTGTTTCAGGCTTTTGCTGCAAAGGGCTGGCGCTCCTACATGAAATATCGCAGCTACACGGATGATTGGGTATCTCAAAACTACAATTGTGTGTCAAGGTGGGGAGCAAATAGCAGACGCGAAGATGAGCCCGTGAAAATCGAATACTGGATTAAAAATGTCGGAGAGAGGTAAGTATGTATTTAAATATCACTTGATTTATTTTGCAATACTTTATTTACTTGAGAACAAAGGATTTGGTTTGAAATGGGGACATTTATTTTTGCCCAGAACAAAATCTGTCTTCATAAAGTTCCCGACTAATAAAGGTCACCTTTTAAGAAACGGTGCTTTACACGTGAAACATAAACGACTTTCTAGCTCCCTTATAATTCGGACTTCTAACGGAAACGCATGCTGAAGATTTTTTGCCTAAACTGCCACGTGCCTAGATATGTTTCATTATATTGTTTCTTATTTTCCTTACAAATGCGCACTTGTAAGCGTAACAAATATTGGTATTTAAGTTAGGGGCCTATCAAAAACGTTCTTTGTTTTCCTTTATAATTTTAGTAAGTAATTTTTTTAAAGCCGAAGCTCCTTAAGGTCTTGCCTTGTCCGGCGTCCGTGGTCACATCGATCGCAACGCCTCCAGGATCAACCCACTTTAAAAGAAAGAAAATAATAAAAACGTACGCCAGCACGGGGGTACGTTTTTCAGGACCGCTTGCTTACGAGGAAGACGTCTTAACCACTACGCTACACTCCAACGTTCCACGTCTATACAGGAGAGGGCGCTGCGGTCAAATGCGTATATAATCGCGTTAAACTTTGCATGCATTGGCTCAACGTTTATAGACGAGAGAGCGCTGCGTCCAAATGCTCAACTGCGTATATTACCACGATTCATACCACACATTCTCTTTCTGACATGGAGCGTTGACTTAAGCGGTGGAGATGCGTTCCCACGGCTTCAAGCGGATCCAAGATGATCCGCAAGAAGAACCACTGGCTCTGCATTTCACCGACCATAAAGCAGTAATAATGAAGTCGAAACACGACCCGGAACTCCGTACTACCTATGAGCGATAAAAATATCAGCACCATCAGCACTACTTATGAACAATAAAATCAGTATCATCAGCACCACCAGAGCTTCGCCCCTATCAACATCATTCACCACGTGCAGATGCGGTCACTTTTCCACAGAATTGCCCGCATAAACTTAGAAAAAATTCCCTTGTTTAGTTTCTTGTGCCCTGAAATTATGGTTCTTTTAAAATATAAAATATTTTTTTACGATTCGGCCACATTGAGCCAAAGCCCAGGATGACGAGCGTTTTCGCAAACGTTAAATAGTTCGCGCGCAAGGTTAGTGGAACATTTTCTTCAAACGGATGTATCTAACGGAGAAAGGGGGTGCGGTAAAGGTTTTTCTGTGAATAATGCCCAATCGATGGAAAATTTCACAGTTACTAATACTAGGGTGCCTTCATGTGCGCTTCGCATAGGGTGATGCCAACTGCCTGTTTCCCTTTCCCACACCCTCCTCCACCGCCATTTTGTTCCTCTCATTGTTTTCCCGTGCACCGGAAAGTGGCCTTTGTGTCCATCGGTAATCCCATCCGAGGGGGAAAATGCTAATCCTCCCTCCGTGGGTTCCACAACGCTGCTCCGAACTTCTGAGATAAGGTGCTTGTTTCCGGGAGGGTTATAAGCCCCACGGATTATCACCGAGGAACAAAATGGCTGCTGGTTTGTTGGCGAGTGGTATTACAAAGGATGGCATCACCCTAGCAAAGCGCACATGAAGGCTCCCTAACTAATACTATATTCAACTGGTCGTTTCTCATCGCTCCAATGCTCTGAATCGAATCTGGGAGATACACGAGCGCCTCCAAATCCGAGCCAGTCGAATGCTCGACCACTTTTACGGGCAGCCCGAGCGCTGACGCAGAACGGGATACCTAGATGTACAGGGGGAGCAGCGCAGCCGGGAAACAGCCACTCGAGTCAACATACACACATAAAGTATAGACCGTTCCATTAGGGTCATAGCAGAGAGGGTAAAAGAGAAAAAAATGCACTCCCCCTCTCACCCCGCATGACGTCCGCCCCGCCGAGTGGGCTGTAGGTAGCGTCCGGCTGGCGTGCAAACTCTGTTTAAAATCGCGTCATTTTGGAACTTTCAAGCGCAAATGCGCAGATTTCGGTATGCCAGTTGTCGTGTAATATTTTGCTAGATAAAAAGACTCACGGGGTCCAATTGCGCTGTTACTTGCGTGCAAATAAAAAAAAAATATTGGGAAAACTGTGTCTGATTGGCCGGTCTCTTTGGCGAAAAGTAAATTCGGTGGCTGTACCTTTTTTACTATACACAAGTTCGTACTGGTCTAGGCCCTTAGCGACCGTGAGTGGAAGTCTGAAATAATAAATAAAACGAGCTCTCCTGCCACAATACAAGCAGTAGTTGAGGGTAGAGTGCCTTCATGTGCGCTTCGCATAGAGTGATGCCAACTGCCTGTTTCCCTTTCCCACACCCTCTTCCACCGCCATTTTGTTTCTCTCATTGTTTCCCCGTGCGCCGGAAAGTGGCCTTTGTGTTAATCGGTTATCCCATCCGAGGGAGAAAATGCTAATCCTCCCTCCGTGGGTTTCACAACGCTGCTCCGAACTTCTGAGATAAGGTGCTTGTTTCCGGGAGGGTTATAAGCCCCACGGATTATCGCCGAGGAACAAAATGGCTGCTGGTTTGTCGGCGAGTGGTATTACAAAGGGTGGCATCACCCTAGCAAAGCGCACATGAAGGCTCCCTAGTTGAGGGTAGTACTGCCGGCTGACTCAACTGCTATTTAAGTAACGGAAAAAATATATGCTAGTTGATAATTTAGCAAAATAGAACAACAGAGAGCTGTAGGCTGATTTTGGAGTAGCCACAACTATTCTAAGAACACGAACCGCTTCACAACGGCAGCCACGAGCGAGAGTTCGATGTTCGTTAGAGCCCGCCGATACAGCCCAAAGATGGAGAACGGCAACCTCCCGGTTTGTCGTCTGCTAGAGGAGTCGCGCACGTGCCCTCTCTCTCGTTTTACCCCGCCGAACCCGCTGAACTTCCCGGATGTGTGGAGAGGGCGCTGCGGTCGCACAAAATGGTGCCGCCCAGAGAGCGCTAAATGGAATGATCTATAAACAGGCGTTGTCTGGGGAATTAACCAATCTCTTACATTTTGATTAAAACTGACTTTTAGATACGGCCCTCCGCAAACTATGCTTGTCTGGTTCGACCGAATACACAGGGATATATTTTACTATCACGAGTGGAGACATGGTAAAAGTAAGTGGGATCATCGAAGGGCCTTTCTTAGTGGCTTTTCGCTATCCACATCCTGATAACCATGAAAAACGCGAAGGACTGTCGAGACCAGTTATAACGAAGTCGGCTATAACGAAATAGCGGCTACAACGTAGGGATCACGATTTCCCATTCCCGTTTTCACTTTTCCAATGCATTTCTGTCTGTTATTAGGGAAGGAAATTGAGCGGCTTCCGCGGAAATAGCGAAAACGAATTTTGTGATTTGGAAAGTTTATTAAGCTTCGGACCGCCGCACTTTGTTGTTGCGGGCAAGAAGTCACCCCCAACAGGCTGCAGAAGATGCTTGAAAGGCCGCCGACGGCAGTCTCTGCAACGTCGTCTGCTCCACGCTCCTTATCTGGGAAGCGGCTTTACCGCATCGCACCAGGAGCGTGGCCAGTATGGCGAGGAAACTGGGCGGAGAGGCGGACACGTTTGGAGAAAGTGGACGCTTTTGAGTTTTGACTCATTGCATGATGCAGCTCGTTTTGCAAACACGGCCCACAAACCACGTGACCCCCGATCGAGCAGTTGCCCCATCTCTTAAACCTATAGGTTCTCTTTACCGACGACAGACAAGCTTGAGCGCGAACGCGGTGCCGTGCGCGCTTCTTTGTTCGCTGCGTGATCCGTGTCGGCGTCTGGTTGGTGAGGTCGCTCTTGATCGAAAGTCGACTTCGCTCAAGCACCGATTCGGAGAGTTATCGCCACTCAACGATGAAGAGTCCCGGCACCGCCGGCACCTCAACGGGGAAGACGAAGGCAATCTCCTTGAATCAATAGCGTGTCATCCTCGACGAAGTGCGCATAAACGTAAAGAACGCCGTCCACCGCCGGCGTCGTCGGCAGGGCCGTCGCAGCTGTCGACACGGTCGGTGCATAGCCGTATCTGTTTTCCATCGGAGCGTCTCGCAGTTGGCGAGAAGCAGCTTCGATATAGCATGGACGCGTGCAGGGAAGCCTCGACCGCTTTCTGCAGGCTCTATAAACATGTGCCCTTAAAAATCCGTGTTATTTTTTAATGTTATTTGAATGAGTTCCTATACAACGAAGAAGTGGCTATAGCGAAGCGATTTTCGATACCCGTTGACTTCGTTATAACCGGTCTCGACAGTACTACCAATGTGAATTAAATCCCAGTTTCTTGGTGATTGGATTAATTCACTTTGTTGCAGTTGCTTGAGGCGGATGATTATTTTAAAGTATTTTCTTCAGGCAGACTATTCGCACGCCATGCTGAACCCTGGCATAACTATTGCTGAGTATTTATATAAATGTCCAAGTTCCGCACTTGCTTGAAACATGCTTGTAACAAGAAGAGAAAAGGAAGCGATATTACTAAAGTTAGCCACTTTGTGGCTGTTTCGACGAGATACAGCTGTAGAATTAACTTTATTACGAAAGTAAGATAATAGTGTCAATGCCATTATTTTTAAGTTAATAAAATCGACACAAAACAAGATGATTAGGATTAAAATGCTTGTCAAAAACACTAAACATATTTACAGTGTAAGCGTATTTTATGAGAAAACTTAGTCTAAATTAGTGCCTGATACCGTAAGAAATGCAAGGCGTCTAGAGCCCAGAGCTCGTTCAAGGTCTTGGACAATTTGCTTTCATATCACATGGTTTGAGCTGAGCACACAGACTATATAAATTTAATACTTGTTGATGTAATTGATTTGCAACATAAACATCGTTAAATTCTTCTATCATGCAAGTTACTCTCTACAACATGACATTTATATATCAGCTGAACTTTTGCTGCCTGGTCTGGGGTACCACAACAAGAACACATCTGCATAAAATAATCCTTTTGCAAGAAAAAGGCGCTCAGTCTTCGGCTGCATGTTTCCTGCACAGACAAATTTTTTTGTTACATTGGGGGTATTACAAATTACTGCACACCACGGATACAGGCTTAGCGTTAAATATTGACAGGAATATCAAAGATATAGATAATAATAGTTCTTTGCTAGCTTTGGCATCACTCTGGAAAGAAAAACACTGCCATATTTCACTCGTCAATCGCACTTCTTGATAGTAGGAACATATCGCACAGATTACAGACTTCAAATAATTAGAAAGACCTTACCAAGACTATTAACACTTTCATACACCTAAATATCAATATAGTTATTCTAGCTTACGTAAACTTGCATTCATTTTCCAAAATAGACTTGTTTTTCACTGATAAGTTTTCCTCAAGGAGAACTTACGCTACAGTATCTAAATTTCTTCAGAGCATTTTGTAACTATTGAAAAAAATGCTATAATGCCCATTTATCAAAGCTTTTTCACTTTATTGTTCGTTGACAGTTTTTTTGTTGTGTAGTATTTCGGTCAAATAATTTCCATACGCAAACTCTTATTTTGTTTTCTGAACCGCCGTGTAGCTCTATGGAGGCTGGGGATCAGTCAAGCTGCTTGGACAGTTTTTTTCACGCCCCCTCCCCCCCCCCCCCGGCAATACGTATGTTGTCGCGGATGGAAAAGTATGGACAAGCGTAAAATTGAAAATAAAGGTCTAACGAGGATACCTGTGCCAGAAACAAGAGAAAGAAGGACCACCGAGAAAGCCGCATCGAGCGGCGGAGTGTCGGCGTGGCAGCTAACTAGAGCGAGAGTGAGACGGCAAAGGCCACATTGACATCCTTATGTTTTGTACTCGTTATCTAGAACATTCCTCTAAAATATTCGAGCGTCGCATATTTCGGAATAAGTATTAACGCAAATCTTCCAGAGGCATGGAGTAGCGTTTATTCTCGGCCATGCACGCGGCAATATATATATATATATATATATATATATATATATATATATATATATATATATATATAGCATATTGTGAATTTTTTTTTATAAATATTAAACCAGACAAACGCGACAACAGCTTCTTTTACTCTGGCTTGTACCTGGAGTGTTCCGTGTTATTTTATGCTGCGATGGGCAGCTGGCTAGAGGAATATTGATTTTTGCGTACACACTTTGTTGATATCCTACTTTTAGTGCTGCTAGAGAGGAGGCGTTTTGCCTATTTCAGTTTTGCTTGATGGCTCTTCAGACAACAGTGAAGTGTGCCATTGCCTCACGCGAAATCCCGCAGAAATGTGGAATTGCAGGAAAACAAATTTGAAATCTGGAAATAAGCACATGTGCGCTCTCTACAAAAATACTAAACAAGGTTGCCGCAGTTTTGTTATTCTTAAAAGCTTTTCCAACCGCATTTTGTGGTTTTCGTTTTGTTTCCCAGTTCCTACCTTTAACGGTGTTCAACCGAGAGTAAAACAAAATACAAAAGGTACTTCATGCCTATAAAGCCTGAGACAATGAAAATAAAAATAACGGGTTTAGATTAACATTTTTTATACAAGTTAGTCCGCATTCTTGCTCCTTTTAAAGCAATACTTCTAAAATTAAACCGAAGAGAAGTTTTATACGTGTTTTTGTTTTGGTTTCTTGCGTCAAACAGAACAAAATAGGCAACTTATTTACTGGAACGAAAGAAACAGGTGTCAAGTCATAAAAACTTATTATAATGAAACCAGCCAAGGTGAGTGAATAACTGAGATTACTTAGCGTACCTCAAAGCTCAGTTAGAGACAGAGTAACATATTGAAAAGCACCGAAAATTAGGGCTGGGCGGTGGTAAAATATTTACGTCGAAGCTTTCTATGCCTATACTGTTTCACCTTGTGTTGTACCGCAGGAAGGTTACAAGCGCAAGCTCCTTGCTCTAGTGCACACCTCGACGGCACAAGCTCTCGTGCACCAAGGGCAGCTGCCAACGCTATGAGCTCGCGCTTCTAGCCTTCGCTGCGGTACAACGTAAGGTGAAACGGAGTAGGTTCTGGCAGATCGCCTCCGAGGACAGACCGAGCGTAGACAAACAATTCGGTGCAGTTAATGCTGCAGACGCCGGCGCCGCACGCACGCGCCTTCCCTGTATAAAAGGTTCGAAGTAAATAACCAAAATAAAGCATTGACAAACGCGCGTGCCAGATGCCATTTGTTTTAGACTTTTGCTTTGGAACAGTTGCTGCTGTAGACGCCGGCGCCGCATGCGCACGCCTTCTCCGCGCGCGGCGTCTCTCTCCCCCCTGACATTGCGCAATGCCACGCGCTCTTCGGCGGCCACCTGCCGAAGATCGCCGCGCCACTGTCCTTATCAGTTGGACTTCAGACTTCACGTGGGTGGCACCCGTGTTGTACGTCACGAAGAGGAGCAGCGGGAGTACGAGGAGCGTCGGCGCGCCCAGAAGTGAGACTGGGCACGCCGCCAACGTGAAACCACCGTTGCCGCTGCTCCCAGCCCGAGACAGCAGATCCCACCAGAGCGCCAGCTTCCCTGGACTTCCCTCTTCACGCGGTGGAAGGGCACTCAATTGTTTCACCCGATTAATCCCCATCCTTTAATTGATTAATTTATCTATTAATCGGTCTCGTTCATCTCTATGCATCATATATTTTTAAAAGTCAAAATCATATATATATATATATATATCTAGGGTGATTCAAGGAGTCGCCAGGCTCTTTAAATCGACCGCAATATTCGGTTTCTTAACCTATCACGCTACGACTTTGTGCAGTGTTGCCCACAGATGGTGCATTTGTTTTGTAAAATTTGCAAAGAGCGAACTTACCTGAGGAAAAAGTAAACAAAGAAAAATGCTTAGCTCCTATGTAAACGCAGCGACGCCACCGGTCTTCAAACAACACGGCGCCGTTTCGCACGGGAGACAAGAGATGGCGCACCGAACGCCACCAACGAACGAGCATAAGCAGCCGAGAGCCGGCGTTTAAGCAGACAATCTTTTCCACTCAAAAGCGGCGCGCGTTCCGCAGGCGGCGGCACTCGCGGAAACAAGAGCAGGCGCGGTAACAACAAGGAAGTGCAGTTCCTTGTCGCTAAAGACGCCGGCTCTCGGCGTCGTATGCTCGTTCGTTGGCGGCAGTTTGCGTCGCGACAGCTTGCGCCACCTCTTTCTTGTCTCCCGTCCGAAACGGCGCCGCGTTGTTTGAGACCGGTGGCGGCGCTGCGTTTCCATATGAGCTAAGCCTTTTTCTTTCTTTACTTTTTCCTCAGGAAATTCGCTCTATGCAAATTTTACAAAAAAAAAAAGCTCTGTGGGCAACGCTGTACATAGTCTTAGCCTGATAGGTTAAGAAACCGAATTTCGCGGTGGATATGAAGAGCCTGGCGTCTCCTCGCATCACCCTGTATATATATATATATATATATATATATATATATATATATATATATATATATATATATATATATATATACGGTGAGAAGGTTCAACGGGTCGTTTGGACGTAAAACGAAAGTTGAGGAGTACCAGCAAAGGCCTTTACTGCACCAACGTTTCAGGCGGGGACCGCTTTTCTTCAGGGTGGGATGGCGTGTGAAATGTCCTCTTCTTCTTATTTATTTATTTATTTATTTATGCAATACCCACAGCGCCAAATCAGGCATTACAGTGGGGTGGATATACATACAAAAAACAACCTACAATGTCAGTCAGACCTCTGCTCCAGGGCAGATGAATCATTCAAACAACATATAAACCTTAATTATAAACCATACAAGGAAATAGAAACTTATAAACAACACATATAAACATAGCTTCTAAACCACGCAGGGAAGAACTCAAGCTAGATTTAATCTAACAGAGAAAAAAAGTAATCATTTGACAGTACACCAACCAAAGACGGAGTCAATTGATTCCACTCGTAGATAGTTCTTGGAAAAAAAGACATCCTAAATACCTCTGTTTTGAACGAAATTTCTCTCACCTTGAAACTATGGTCAACGCGCTCTGATTGATAGTGGGGCCGCATTATATACATGTCTCTTTGTATGCCAACTGTCGAATGATAAATGCAATGAAATAACTTTAAACGAAGTCTCCTTCTGTGAGTTTCGAGGAGCTCCCATTTTAAAACATCTTTTGTGCGTGTTGCGCTGAAATCTATACTATAATTCCCGGTAACAAACCGAGCAGCTAAGTTCTGCAGTCTTTCTAGTTTCATTTTGTCACGTGCTGTGGGCGGGTCCCAGACTACGCAGGCGTATTCTATGACTGGCCTGACGCTTGTTTTATAGAGCAAATCCCGAGTATCTTTATTGAAATTTCTTGCATTACGACGGAGGAACCCTAATATTTTACCAGCCTTGGCCACTACGTAATCAACGTGCGTGTTCCATCTTAAGTCAGTCGTGTAATTTACCCCCAGATATTTATATTCTAACACTCTTGATAAAATATTGTTATTTATGGCATAAGATGCAGCGTACGGGTTTTTTTTTCCTTGTGAATGTCATAAAAACAGTTTTCCCTAAATTTAACTGCATACGCCATCTGAGGCACCACTGGTTAATTCGATCAAGATCCCGCGGTATGATATTAGCATCCTCAACAGAAGCAACAGCCCCATATAAAACGCAGTCCTCCGCGAAAAGTCTCATCTGCGACACTACTCCCTCGGTGATATAATTAATGTATAACAAAAAGAGAAGTGGCCCCAGGACCGATCCCTGCGGTACACCAGATGTGACTTGCACAGTAGAGGACTGTGAGCCATTTACAACGACAAACTGACTTCGTTGTCTCAGATACTCGGAGACCCAGGAAACCACTTGCGGGTTAATATTGTAGTGATTCAGTTTTGCAATTAGTAAAGAGTGCGGTACCGTATCAAAAGCTTTCCTGAAATCTAAAAATACACCATCTATCGAGAGACGTCTATCTAAAGCATAGGCCAGGTCATGGGTAAAGTCGGTTAGTTGTGTTACACAGGATAGTCCCCTCCTGAAACCATGCTGACGGGGATTAAATAAACAATACCTATTCATGTGCTCTACGATACTCGTTTACAAAATGTGCTCTAGGACTTTACACGCAACACACGTTAGCGATATCGTGCGGTAATTTCCTACGTCATTACGCGGACCAGATTTGTGAATTGGGACGACTGCAGCGTTTTTCCAGTCATCTGGGAGGCAAGCTTCGTTCAGTGATTTCATAAAAACTATTTTTAGAAAAGGTGATAGCGATCGCGCACAGAGTTTGAAAATGTGGTTTGGTAAACCGTCAGGACCGCCTGCTTTAGAAGTATTCAGCCGCTGCAAAAGTGATTCAATTCCACGTTCACTGATAACGATATCATTCATATCACCCACCCCTCCTCGGAACGCCTGTCTATCCCCGTCATCACTTGGTATTACGGCGGTGAATACTGAACTGAAGTACTGATTAAATGTTTCTGCTTTAGCGATGTCATCATGGACAATGCAATCACTGGAAGTGAGCGGCGGAATGTCTACGACATCCTTTCCATTTCTTTTTACATGTTTCCAAAATTCTTTCGCGTTGTCTTTTAGACGTGACTCAATTGAATTACTAAACGTATTTTTGGCTATGCAAATGGCTGTTTTTAATTCATATGCTACTTTTTTTAATTTTTCACAATTTGCAAGTGTCGGCGTTATGCAACAATTACGATATAATCTTTGTCGTTTCTGTGTGAGACTGCGCAAAGCCCTTGTAAACCACGGTTTACTTTTACCCTGTCTTGTTGTGAGTATCCTCGATGGAACAAAGCGCTGTCTGAGCTCACAGATTTTGTCTTTAAGCGAAAGCCATAGCTCAGACGCTCCTTTGTATTCTGCTTCCGTTTCAAACACAGTATAATACGCGTTCAATCCTTCGTTTATCCTATTTACGTCAGCTTTCTCAAAATTGTACACTCGCCTAGCTACACCTCTGCTTGTTTTTACATGCTCTACGTTCATATGACAGATCACAGCACTGTGATCGCTAATGCCCGGCACAACCAGGGTAGAACGGACGAGGGGAGGCTGATTGGTTAGTAATAAATCTAAAATATTATTTCCACGTGTTGGTTCTATCACCATTTGTCGGAGTGCAAAAAGATCTGTCAAATTCGCCATTTCTTGATTCAATCGCCCTGCAGTTGCGATAGCTCTACCCTGCTCGCTCCAGACCATATTTGGCAGATTAAAGTCTCCTCCGATAACGACACAATCCGTTCGCACTGCTTCTGTCATTGCTATTAACTGGGTCATCGCGTCGACCGGAGAATCAGGTGGTCGATAAAAGCTGCATGCTGTAAGTATCTTGTTATTGGAAAATATTAATTGGCAAAAAATGGCCTCACAGGCTCCAGTACCAACATAAACTTCACTAGAATAAATGCTATTCTCTACCAAAATAAACACACCACCACCATGAGCATTTCTATCTTTTCTATAGCATGTGTAACCATCAGGAAAGACTTCATTATCACCGATGTCTGCCTCTAACCAGGATTCTGTACCAAGAATCACAGAGGGTTTTACCAAATCTACAAGTGCAGAAAATTCATTTTATTCTTAATACTGCGACAATTTATTACAAGAAAAGAAAGATTTACTCCATTAGGCTGACGCAGTCATCTGTGCGGTACGACTTGATTTGTCTCGTCATCATAGACATACTTTGTGCCATTTAGTAGCAACGTGTCATATCTAAGGTTCACTTTGTCGCCATCCTTTCTTCGTGACTTGGCAAAGTCCCATAATCGTTTCCTTGTCGTTCGCACCACCTGGGAGAAATCCTCAGAAATACTAAATGGAGTTCCCTTCAATTTCCGTGCATTTCTCAAAATTAACTCTTTTTCTTTGAACGAGGTGAACTTGGCTATTAGTGGACGGTTTTTGCCATTCTAGAACTTGCCCAACCTGTGAGCCCGTTCCATTACCACAGCCGGTAGGCCCAACCTTGATTCACAGATCTCTGAAATTCGTTTCTCTGAGACGGCATTTGATTCGCGAGCTTCTGCGTCAGGGACACCATAGAAGATTAAGTTGCAGCGTCGGCTTCGGTTCTCAAGATCATCTACCCTTGCCATCAATGCCCCAAACTCACGCCTTTGGTTCTCGCATTCAGTTTTGCACTCTTTAATAGCAGTATGCAGTTGGTCAAGTCTATTTAGCTTGGATTCTAATGACGTCATCCGGTTGACCAGATCATCAATGGCAACCTTATTCTCAAACTGTGTGGTCTCGATAGAGGCAAGCTTCACTTGTATGGTCGCTTGGCCATCCAAGAGCTGCTGCAATTGTTCCGCCGTAGTGGGACCCGGGTTAAGCTCTATATCCCCACACTAGAGGAGTAACAGAAAATAGAAAACGAAACGCCGTAGCAGGCGAAAGCAACGTCGCGACCGACGTTCAGGCTCCGAATATCTTGATAAGCAAGCAAACAGTGTTTGGGGTGGAACCGGCAAAACATAAACTGAGAAAAGAGGAGAGAGTTCTGCATCACTAACCTGCGAAAGCAGTAAAATCAACGTGAAGGGCACCGCCGTAGCCATGCCGGTTCCACGCCCCACTGGAGTACTGCAGACCAACGCCTTTTGTAGCTGGTTTATGGGAAGATAACTTTCCCACTGTTCGTAGACCGGGACGATACACTCGCCGAAATCAGACGCATTGCATATCATCCAGTCCGCATCGTCACGGGGAAGGTCGGTTCCGTCGCTGGTCTTGATTTCGTTGATACCGTTGATAATCCGAGGCGCAAAGAGACTGCAAGTTTCACATCCGTCGAAGCACTGCCGTTGGCCAGACAAACCGCTGACCTGCGAAAGCGGTAAAATCAACGTGAAGGGCACCGCCGTAGCCATGCCGGTTCCACTTCCTGATGTTCGTGTGGAAGAGGAAGAGTGACTATGAAGGGTATTAAAAATATTCGGAACAGGAGCAACAAAAATATCGTAAATCTTTGAAATTAGTGATTATAAACAATGTTAATTCAAATCATCAAAACTAAATAAATCTATTTGCATTATTTGCCACTGTCTTTGTTACAGCTCTTAAGCACAATCACCCCCGAGGCCTGGAACTCCTCAACTTTCCTGATATATATATATATATATATACCTTTTTTTGTTGAATATGTGATAAACGGCGCAATATAGAATTTCGATTATGAATCAACAATTGAGAACAGTCCATAGACTTTCCTCAATTGTTGATTTGGAACCCTGTTGGAGTGGTCACGGACTGACCAGACGCTCTCAAAATCCCAACTGCCAGAAGAGGAGGCTCGGTCTCTCCTTATACATGTGAACCTCCTCTCCCCCGCCGGCATGCATTCAAACAATCACAGGGGTGAGTGGGCGGAAAAAATGCGAGGTAGGCGTGACAGGATATCGGCGGGGTTGAGTTCAGTGGGGATCCCTTTTAAACGTAACTCCATTTTTATTGTTAGAAAAAGAATGACGATATACTGCTCCCAAGGTAGCGCCCGGTGGTGGCCGGCAGTAATGCCCGTGCGGAGGCCTCGGTTGTCCGTGTAGATGACGGTGCGTGGTTGGGCTAGGAGTGCAGCGATTAACAATCGAACACGCGATTATGAATCAATTGAGAACAGTCCATAGACACTCTCGCCAAATTATTACTTCAGCTGCATGAGACAGAGGGGAGGCACTCACTTGATCAGATGACGTTTTAGCGAATGAAGCCCCAACCCCTACGTTTGATCGAATCACACTTTAGGGAATGGCGACGCTCATTTGAGCAATTAGCGAATGGCCCTTTGCGTCTGCCGCGCCTCTTGAATTCTGTAATCTTTATCTTATTCGCTTCATTCATCGTTTCTCACGTTAACTGTGACAATACACCGAGTGCGACTGCAACCTGACCGCGTTTTCATGGCAGCGGCGTCTCCGATCGCCGCAATGGCTGGACGCCGAGTGCGACTGCAACCTGACCGCGTCTTTAATGGCGAATTCCACGGGTCCTTTTAGAGCGCGCCGGGATCGACTTTTCTGGAGCAAGGCTATTTCACTATGGGCGATCGGGATCGAGACGGACGTGTTCCACAGGTATTTTTGGATTAGCTCCCGCTCCAGATCTCGATCTGGATCCGAAAAACGTCGCTCCGACGATTTCGGTGGATTCAACCGGAAGCCAGCCGGGCCAGCCCTCGGCGCACACACGTGACTCCCTTTCTCGCGGGGCATCTCGCCTGATCTCGCCCATCTCGCCCCAGAAGAATTCGTAATGGCAGCTTGCTTACCCTGGGCTCGACTGCCGGTTCGTTTTCCATGAAGGAGAAGAGAAGTTTTTGCCGCGCTACGGGCATTCCGGCATTCTTTGCAAGAAGCTCCTGAGCCATTCTTGCCGCTCGTGCGTTGAACACGCGGCGGACTTACTGTTTCAAAATGCAAGGGGAGGCATCTCGACACAATCGTAGCATGAAATACTGTAGAAAGAGGCAGCTTGAGAGATTGTACCTGCTTTTATTAACCTATCGGCCTATCGCAGGTGCCCGCGCAGTACCCAGTACCCACACTTTTGGAGCGCGGTCATTCGGCCATCACGTTCGTTCACGCCACGTTGCGTCCATTTTATGACGCCGATGGCGGTGCGGTGTTTGCAATGACTCCCTTGTACGCCTCCATATGCCTCCGTAGAAGCATCACAATTTTTTTCAAAGGTGAAACGATTTTTTTTTTGTTTTGTGTCAGACAGTTATTAGCAATAAAATACGTGTTTATATTCATTATACTTCCATTCAGGAAATTGATGCGAGACCATCGAGATATAATAGTAACTCCGTGTGTGAGATCAGATGCAGTTTCGTTTTGGGTGCCCTGGCGTTACCCTGGCGCAGCGGATCTGATGTCATAGCAACCCGTCGTAGCGTCTCAGCGTCTCGTAACTACTCGTAACGATCGTTTCGTAGTAAAGGCTCTTCTATAGAGACCTTTCGCAAACCGTTACCGTGTTCCGGGTAGGGCACTTCCGGAGCTTTTGAAGCAAGTGCTAGTCCGGAGTGATACCCTGATTGCCGGGAGCGCGCTTAAAAGAGTGCTTCCAAGGCTCCGGTAGTGCTGAACGCGGAACACAGTAACGATTTGCTAAAAGTCCCCAATGTCGAGCGCAGCGTTGCTCATCACGCGAGCCTTTCAGTGGCCTTAGAGCACGAGATTATGATTAATTACCATCTCTCTGCGCTGCGATAGCGCCCGCGCTGCGTCAAAACATACGCGTCGGAAATGCGTGAAACAGCACCCTTCATGAAATTGATTAGCCGTTACAGATACTCAGATACTGACACTTTGTAGCCGTTACAGATACTCAGATACTGACACTTTGCAAAGTGAAGAAATCGTGAACTGATGGCAGTAGGAATTAGAGCACTGCAAGGGTCGGAATCGCTAGGCACGGCCCGATCCGGCCCGGTAGAAGCACGGCCCGTCCCGGCCCGAGCCTAATAGAAAATTTAATCTCTAGGCCCGGCCCGACTCGACCCAGAAGAGACATGGCCTGGGCCCGGCTTGGGCTTGGCCCGGACCCGGCAGAATTTTTAGACAAAAGCCTAAGCCCAAACCCAACAACAAAATATTAAAAAAAATATAAACCTGAGAATTATAATGCAATTAAATGCAAGGGTGCAAGCGAGCTGGACAAGAATGATGAATATAATCCCTGGAGAAGGGGAGCAAGAGGGACAAAGGACAAACATAAATCTCCAAACACAGCTAGGTGACTGGTGAGCGACCGAGAGGTCCCGGGTATCGAACCCGGGAACTCCCCATTACAGGTGGAGCGCTCTACCCACTGAGCTAATCAGGGGTTAGACGTCAGTAGAGCAAACGGGTTTTATCGGTTGCCACCAGTCTAACACCAACAAGGGTGAAGCTTGCAAGTTAAGGTTGTAATTATAATGCAATTAAATGCAAGGGTGCAAGCGAGCTGGACCAGAATGATGAATATAATTCCTGGAGAAGGGGAGCAAGAGGGACAAAGGACAAACATAAATCTCCAAACACAGCTAGGTGACTGGTGAGCGACCGAGAGGTCCCGGGTATCGAACCCGGGAACTCCCCATTACAGGTGGAGCGCTCTACCAACTGAGCTAATCAGGGGTTAGACGTCAGTAGAGCAAACGGGTTTTATCGGTTGCCACCAGTCTAACACCAACAAAAGTGAAGCTTGCAAGTTAAGGTTGTAATTATAATGCAATTAAATGCAAGGGTGCAAGCGAGCTGGACCAGAATGATGAATATAATTCCTGGAGAAGGGGAGCAAGAGGGACAAAGGACAAACATAAATCTCCAAACACAGCTAGGTGACTGGTGAGCGACCGAGAGGTCCCGGGTATCGAACCCGGGAACTCCCCATTACAGGTGGAGCGCTCTACCCACTGAGCTAATCAGGGGTTAGACGTCAGTAGAGCAAACGGGTTTTATCGGTTGCCACCAGTCTAACACCAACAAGGGTGAAGCTTGCAAGTTAAGGTTGTAATTATAATGCAATTAAATGCAAGGGTGCTAGCAAGCTGGACAAGAATGATGAATATAATCCCTGGAGAAGGGGAACAAGAGGGACAAAGGACAAACATAAATCTCCAAACACAGCTAGGTGACTGGTGAGCGACCGAAAAAATCCGCCTGGTCCGGGTATCGAACCCGGGACCTCTCCATTACAGGTGGGGCGCTCTACCAACTGAGCTAACCAGGGGTTAGACGTTAGTAGAGCAAACGGGTTTTATCGGTTGCCCCCAGTCTAACACCAACAAGGGTCAAGCTTGCAAGTTAAGGTTGTAATTATAATGCAATTAAATGCAAGGGTGCAAGGGAGCTGGACAAGAATGATGAATATAATCCTCTTGAGTGGGGAACCTAGATCAAAATGCCTGGATCGAGATATGGAAAATAAACCTAGCTGAGAAGCCCCTCCCCTGCTACGCTTAAGATCCACACCCATGCATCAACTCACAGCAGCCATGACTGGGTTTTCTGACGTCAAGTCTAGTGAACAAGCCCAAGGTTTTCTGTGATATATCAACTATTTTCCTTATCAGTTTATTTGTGCACCCTCGAACACACAACGGTGTCTTACAGTGCTGCTTTATCAGCATCCACGTGTAATACAGGGCTACTGCAATGAAAGACTGCAGTCCAAGTTCACGTTGCAAAAACAGTTTTCCCCTACTGTACCTGATTTTCAACTGAAAACTTGTCACGCTTAAAATCGCATTAATTCCCGAATTCATTTACCTCTTCAGATTGGCCGTTATCAGAAATATTGGTTATTAGAGGAGACTCGTTTCTAGACTTCCAAAGTGCGTCCGCTCTAAAATTAATTCGTTGAATCGTGAATCTTGTGAAATTTTCCGCTGAAAGCATCTTTATATCCGCACATTGTAATTCACAGTATATGTATAATGCGCATACCGCGTGGGTACAATGATTTGAAGCCACTTTCAGAAAGCGTGACATCTTTTTTTTGTGTGGAATATTTAAGGAAACACTGGCCTAAATCAAAAGTTAGGAGTGAAGACGCCTATGTTCCCATTGAAATGAGAGAGGGTTTTTCCTCTGAGGAAAAAACCTTTCTTGTTGGTTATTTGAAAGTTTGATCTAAACAAGGACGAGGCAGGGAGGAAATCCGTCTGACCGCGCTTTGAAATACTGTTTTATTCAAATTCCCCCCAAACGCACAAAAACTTTTTTTTTTTAATGAGCACGAAAAAGGCTTAATTTTTTTCTCCTCCCCTAGATAAATTAGCGTCTTTATTTCTAACTTTTGATGACGGCAAGTGTATTTTATAATTCTTAGAAGACATATCCGCCACTTAGTAGCACCTTCATAACGAATTACAGCACCATAGCACGCCAAATATAGTTTGACGATTTTTTTAAACTACTTTTGATTTATTAAAGCTTACGCGGTAAATGGCATGTAAAAAAAAAAGCGTTTCGAATATATATACCATCAAGCCTGTGCCTCGTGTTTTCGTTAAAATTTTTATATTTTTGTCTTTAAGTTTTTGTTTCTGTTTTTATTTTCGGATTGAGCTAAGTTTTTTATGTGAAATTCACCAGAAAAACCGACACTCGCACGCGGAGAGCTCACATCTTCATCATACTAATTTATGAAGTATTCTTCCGCAGATGTTTGGCTAGTTGGTCAAACAAAAAGACAAATTAGTCGTTTATTGTTTATTCAACAAAAGTTTACTCTGCCAGAACATGATAACATTTCCCACTGACGACCGGGTTACTTCTTCGTCGGGTCCTTCGTCTTTTGCGCTGTTTTTAATCCCGAAGTATGTCGTACCAACTCGCTCAGGCCTCAACTTGAGCAATTTAGCCAGTGAGTACGACTGCTAGCCTGGGATCTTTACGCGCACCAGTGATACACGACCGAAAGCCTGTATGATGCTGATCTAGACCAAAACGGGCGAGGGGTGAGGATTGAACGCAGGATCTCTGGGTTCTGCAGCGCTAGCTTTCACTCCACGTGCTCCGAGCTGGTGTGGGCTAGCCATCTCGGCCACCAATCCCCTGCTAGTTGTTGACTGGTGTCAGCTAGTTTTGCAAGCTAAAACGTATTCGCACAAGATAACTAATTTGGAAGTTTGCACGATGCGCGTTGCCTTGGTTCAAGGAAAGTAGCTACAAAAATAATCGTAATCATCCTCATCAACTGAACCAACTAGTGATTATTTCCTCTGCCCTGTGATAATTGCAGCAGTTTTAGGGGAAAAGAAATTAGTGCAGCAAACAAAAAGGGCCGAAAAAGTGTACGGGTAGGCGGCGCAAGCAACCGCCTGGTAAAAATAGATGCAGCTTGTATTGGTTTATTTATCCATTCTTACATAAAGAAGATCACGATTAGTCTGAAAAGTCGTGCTATAATTTTGTAAAGTAGGTTTTTATTTCCAAAAAAGTTATTAAACTAAGTTCGTTTTTGAAGAAGCTATTCGTCGCTTCAGCCTAAAGTACCGTGGTCCAAAGATTTAAAAGTGGAATGTTGGAGTTTGTCACGTTGCAAAAAATGACCCACCGAGAGTTGCTCGCTGTCCCCTAGGAACGTAGTATCGATTGAGCGAACACGATTTATATTCCTTCGATACGCTCATGGTTTCGCTTGAATGTTTCGTGCACGACCGGCGGTATCGTGATTTGGGACGTTCTGATACCGCTGATGGTGATAAGATTTCCTAACTGTGGCAAATGTACTGCGTAAAACGCGTGATGTTACATTCTGGCAGTGTACTGTGTTGTGCTTCGTCGCCGTTCGTCGTTATTGGAAGGTAACTTCTGTTCGGATCACAGAAGCACGAAGTTACAACGATCGCAGTGATAGCGGTGATACCGCGTAACGCCTCTTCAGGATTTTTCCAGCGACAAGTACCCATGCCGTAGTGATGGCGTGTGACTTGGGGGCTCTTTTGACCGGCCGCTAGCTACACTGTTAGCAAAAATAACACGCCCAGACGTGTAAACCGTTGTCCCATAGCGGACACGTCGAAACGTGTTCGTTTTACACGGAGCCATCTGTGTTTTTCGTCTACACATGAGGTGCTGTGTAAAGTTAACACGCTACACCGCGTTTGCCTTCCGAGAAGCACGGTTCAACGTGTTCCTTATGAAACATGGCGGCCAGCAGCCGAGAACAGGCGAGGGACGAGCCCAGCCAGCCGCGCCTTTCAGCCGAACTGAAAGCATACAGGACGCGTTCGTTCTCGTTCGATGTCTTTTATGCACAGTAAACAGTCTCCGAGCGGCGGACGTAGCTACGTGCAAAGGTACCTACGTGCATCGTCGGCGGTCGGTGGCGTCGGCAGCTACGACAAGACCGCTAAACAAAAAAAAAAAAAAAAAAAAAAAACGAATATTGAACTTAAGCAAACTCTTGTAATCGGGCGGTAACTTGCGCCACCTGGTGCGATTTCTAGCAACCAATGAAAAAAAAGCAGGAGTCGGTAAATACGGGTTAATACGCTGGGAATTATCACGAGTAGACTGCTACTCTCATATATCACAGACAACACGAGCACCACGCAGAACACAGCAGCGACACATACACAAACACAACACCGACACTACGCCCGACACTTCCTACTAACAACGGACTCTCCCCGCGGCGTATATATGCTTGACATGTACGGGTGAGCTCTTTGGTCGCTGATCGTTACCGATTTATAGAAGAAGACACAAAATACGGCACAATGGACAGCCGTATGTAAGAACTGTTTGCATTTAAAAAATATGGAGGCAAAATCTGTAAAATTAGTCCTTTGCGAAAAACAACGATGTACTAACAATAAATCTTAAACCAGCCATGAAAAAGTTCAAATTTTTGTTATTTTCATGCTCGACCAGTGTTATGAGCAGTCCGACTCGCTTGAATCAGATAGAAAAACAAATGATTGGGATTTTATCAGTACGTATTCAATAATCAATGGAAATTATACTTGCGCAAGGCACTTTTTTATATATATTATTGTGAAGGACATCCGCCCAACACTTCACTTCCGCTAGTTGTAGTACGCGCAGTACGCGTACGGGGAGCAGACGCCTTCACTTTTGGGGCGTTTTGATGCAGATTGTTGTCGTATGTCGTGTTGGTGTCGAGCGAAGCGGTGAGGCTTGGGAGTTTGTGACCGGTGTTATTCGTGATCATTAATGTGGCGCTGACGCGTTTTTTTTTTTTTTTTCTTAATATTTCTATATAGCCACATTGAAAATTCACGAGCCCGTGGCAATGCATTATGCTAAAATCGCGAGCTCCTTCTCTGTTGACGTCGTTTTTCTGGTAGCACTCGTGGATACTGCAAGCGTTTAAACAGTGCACAGTCTCGCCTACATCCGCGGTGACGTAATCGACCTGTTGAAACTTATTGCTTGCGTCATTTTGGAGTACGCAAGGCAATTATCTCGCTGCTCTGGTTTCGGTTATAAAAGCAAGGCAAAACGCTCGTAGTTCCCGCCCTCAGTACACGTTGGACATCTTCCACACTTTGACACTGGATAACTGGATGAACGAGGATTTACATTTACTTCAGAGGTCACACTCGCCGCTTCCTCACCGTCGAGCAGCAGGATCAGCTGGCGACAAGCCGCGTATGAAAGGCTCGAGCATCAACAGCCCAAGTGCACTCGGTGCCGATGCGGGCGATGCGGGTTTCTGTCAACCGCTAGCCCAGCACAGACCGTGACCGTTCCAGCTCTTCGTCATGACGCGGTGTTGCAGAAAGCAGCGTATAATACCACTACACGGACCACCGAAGCGAACGCACTGTTATCGTAAATCTTGGCTTGTGATTGCGCCAAAATTTGTAAATAATCTTATTCTTTTTTCTGGAGACGCAAACGAAGGGCATAACAAAATCGTTTGCATATTCCGCATACCTCGCAAAAGCGTCAGTCACCTTGCGAGAAGCGCAAAACACGGTGTCCGCACCGTCCTGACTTCCCAGTCTTTTACCTGCTTTAGAGCAGTTTGTACCTGTTAGTAGGTATGTCTACTGAAACTGCAACTTGAAACTTGGGGCAGTGCCAGAGGGAAAAGAGACAAATTCGGGCCTCTTCCCAATGTAAAGAAAAACCACTATGTTCTCTACGTAAAAAATTGGTCTCAGTTCATGCATCTGTGGGCAGGTAGAAAATCTTGCCCTAGTTTATTCACACCGCATGATGAGCGCAACAAACTCACACGAGTCACACGAGATTTACAGGAAAACATCGGTGGTGACTTAAGTTTCCCTGAAATTCTGTATAACCGGTCGTTTGCGGGACCGAATCATCTACTCGAGCGGTGTGCGTCGCTGTGCGAACACGTCGCTGTGCAAATGCAGTCTAACGACACGAAGCATAGGAACGGCAGATTTAGGGAAACTATCCGAAGTCCCTTGTTCAATTAAAACGACGTAATTTTGTTGAAAACGTCCGCAGCATTTTACTCACGGTATGCGTCGGGAATCTTCCACATTTTGAAACGTAACGAAGGAAGATTTACTTTTAAGAACGCTCGCTGCGTCCTCCCCGACCAGCTGGACCGGATCAGCTGACGACGACGGGGCTAAACCCGTCAAACGCAACCCCACAACAACCAATATGAGCTCCGCGTTAGTGCGGGTTTCTTCCTACAAGCACCGCACCACACACCACGAACGTTTCGGCCCTTTCTCGCATCGCCGTGTTGCCCCAAACAGAACGAGATCGCCGAAGAACGCAGCGCTGTCGTGAACCTTGGCTTGTGGTTGCGCACTCGTGGACCCTGTGACTCCCCTCGCTTTCAAAGCACACACGACGAATGGTACTTTCCGTCTTCCGGGAACATCACAGGGGCACTTCTCCGGTCACGTCTTCACTGTGTGCTCGCAAACTGCGAAACTCTATGCGAAGCTTCTCGCGTCCCGTCAAACCAAAACTATAGCGGCTGCCAGAAATTTCTCCGGTCAAACAAAAAGAACGAAAGCCAACCGGCTCTTCCTTCCTCCGTACATCGACGTTGCGCTTGCGTTGCTTGCGTCATGGCCAGATCGGCCAGATCGCTTGCAGTTGAAGCAGTTGAAGGTTGAAGCAAAAACGAAACCAACTGCAATGTCACGTGTTCACATCGAAGACACGCTTTTTATATCCATTTTAACTGTTTTGAACGAATAATTGGAGCCATGACTTTATTTGTGGTGTGTAAGAAACTATTATCAAGAGCCCTAAACTAAATGCAAACATGGGCGACATGAGGGAAGCCGCATTGCCATCGACCAGAAAATGGCGGCGAGCCACGGTAAGCGCGGGTTTCGCCAACGTCTCGCGACATGGCGTAATTGCTTTTGGTGCTTATCTGTTTCCGAGACATGTTTCTTTCCGCGGCATTTGTCTCGACGGTCCTTTCTAAGTGTGTCCCCAAGCATTCCGGTGCTTCGATAGCCGGCAATGCCGCGGTCGTCGCCGGAGGCGATGCGTGTTATCGAGGTCGGCTACACGGTTATGCGTGTATGACCGAACCAAAACACGTTTTTTACAACCTCGCATGATGTCTGAACGTATTATCCGTTACTCATCGTGTAAATTTATGGTAATTTGTGTAAATAGCGTGTTTTTCACCCCAAATATTCACCAAATACACGGCACTTGCTAACAGTGTATCTGTCGGCGTGTAGCTTCCGCTCAGTTATGCGTATTTTGGGGGTTCCACGCTGTAGTGGCTCGTTATAAATTGCTACGTCTTTTACTAAAACCAAAATAGGAATTTCCGTGTCGTTCTTTTCCCTCGCGGTAAAAATGGAAAAGCCAGGCTTCAGTACAGAAAAAATAAGCGAAACAAGCATATTCGCTAAAACATCGTGCGCTGAAACCTCATTCGTTGAAATGAGCAATATTCGCTAAAACGTCATTCGCTAAATTGTCGATTCGCTCAAATGACCTCTCTTCGCTAAATTGTCATTCTGTAAAATGTCATTTGCTCATGTAATATGGGCCGGAGGCAAAGAGGTTCGTTGATATTCTCCGGCAGCAGCAAACTGCTCTGATTGTTCACATTAGTCTCTTGCGAACTAAACAGACACTCGCACGACATCGAAGTGCCCAAGACACGAGTGACCTGTACTTGTCTGAAGTTACATATCTCACCTCTATAGTTTACTTTAGGTTAACATTTTACCTAAACGTTTCTTCTTCATACATGTGTAGTCGTCCACGTTTGCGAAGCGAAAGCGTTTAATTTTTACTTTCCTTGGTTCGTCAACATTTTACCGATTAACTGGTTACTAGTATTTTAATCCGAAAAATTTTGACTAACCAAAAGAAAGTAAAATGCCCTCAAACCAGAATGGCAAAATCCACCGTTGTGGTTTCAGGGCAATTCCTTTGCGAGTTGGTCGAAATTGCTATTCGATGCGTTGCACGGCCACGCTTAAGAATGCGGATTTACTACGGTTGCTCGAATGCCATTTCATCGAAGCGCGTTTTAGAGAGTAGCCACGTTTTATCGAAGCACGGTTTAGAGAAAGCAGAGCCTCAGTTTAGAGAAACGCCGTTTATAGAAAAGGGGACGTTTTTAAAAAAAAATGCTTTCCTACTTCTCGCGTGCATCACTGGTGCGCGTACTAACCCATGCACCCCGCTGCGCTCCCGCCGCTTGGCGGCGGCAGTCTGGGGCCTCTCATTACAGAAGTGTTAACTCACCCGATTTACCCGTACACGCCGCATCGCGGCGGCCGAATTCGCTAAAAGGAGGCTCATCGCCATTTTCTCTCAAATGGGTTCTCTATAAAGGCATTCGATAAACAGGGGTCGGTAAAAAGGCGTTCGCTAAAACGAGCCTCTCTAAACCGCATGCCTGCGTAAGAATGCCGTCGCCTTCCGGGAGAGGAAAGAGGGAGAGAAGAATCTTTGCTTATGTAGTGAAGAACCTGCGTGGTGGAGGGGAGGTTCACGTCACATTTCTGTTTGCGGGAGCCTTATTTAAAGGGTATCATTACTTTTCTGTAGAAAAGGGATTTAGATACTTGTGGACAGAGATTGCACAATTACTTTTCAAAAGAAACGAAACTACATTAATCATTACTTTCATCAAAAATACGCAAATGCAACTAAATTACATTGCACATTACCGCAGACTAAAGTAGTTACATTACATTGCAATCACTTTTGAAAAGTAATACAATTACTTCGAAATTACTTTTAAATTCTTTGAGGTAATAAGTAGTGCTCGTAACGACGGAAATGTTAAACATAAGGTAGAGCTTCATAATATATAACTAAAACAGGCAGCTCACTGGTTTCGCTGTTAATTATGATCAGTTCATGGCTGATGTGATTGCGTCCTCTGGAATTTGGAGAAGTTGTGCACTTCTGTTGGTTGGGTTTTTACATGAAGTCGTAACAACTTTTGTGAGATGTGCTAAATTGCCCTGTTGCTCTTTGAAGCGCTCTTTCGCTAGGCATTTGTTGATGGCATTCCGGTCGAGACAGAATCATAGCACAACCGGCTTGGCTTCAACGATTTATCCAACTGCTCGTTCCCTCGCGCTCGCGATTCGCCATCCCCTCGTCTTCTTCTTGATTCAGACTAAATGTCTCATGACAGTGGCGTTCATTGTTAGTTTTCAACATCCTCCCACAAAGTGTAGAAATTGGGGATACGATTTACAGTTTCCAAAGGATAGAGCAGCTGCAGTAGCCATTGAATTACACAATCTGACGGCAGCTTAACGGAACACGCCCTGAGATTTCCATCTCGTCCTAGAAACACCTCAACGACACGTATTAAGGTCAAAAGATGTCTTCGAGTGATACGGTTGTGCAACAGTACTACCTCACCCAGGCACGTAGCCAGGATTTTGTTTCAGGAGAGACAGGGGGGGGGGGGGGGGGGGCGCCCATGACAAAATGCTGTCTGAGGGGGAGGGGGGAGGGGAAGTCTCAGCAAAATGAAAGATTTCGGGGGGGGGGGGGGGCGAGTCCCATAAGCCCCCCCCCCCTGGCTACGTCTCGCGACCGTTAGGCGCACGGTTGCTGAGCGGTGGTGTAAGGTGCGCCGAACGAAGCCTCCTAGTAGGTACTCTTTCTTCCAACGTACCCAGAAGTTGTTCATGAGCCTCTGCCTCTATTTCCACCGACGTGCTAATGAATTGCTCGATGACGCGTAGGTTGACTCCGCCTTTGGAAGTGTTATCAATCGCCTCTCGATGAGTAGGTGAGCGGGAGTTAAGACCGCTGGTTCTCTATTATCGGCATGAAAGTATAGGCGAGGGGCTGAGAATTGAGCGCTGCCTCGATGTCAGTTAATATGCTGTCGTTAGTTCTTCAAAAGACAAGCTCTGCCGTCCAAGAATGTTTTGGAGGCACGTTTTCACTGACCGCCTAATTTATTCCCACGAGCCTCCCGACCAGGTTGCACGTTCTAAAATGAACCTCCAGGTGATTCGGTGAACACTGCAGAAGTCTTAGGATTCCGCACTGCGAATAGCCTTCCACAAGGCCGTTAGGTCCTTCGCCGCTCTCTTGAATGTCAGCGCGTTGTCGCTATAAATGGTACTCGGGATACCTCGTCGTGACACGAAGCGTCGCAGGGCCAAGAGAAATGGCGCCGTGGCCGCGGTGGATACCAACTCGAGGTATAGTGCCCTGGTGGTCGTGCAAGTGAATAAGGCAACGTAGGCCTTAACGCACTGCCCGCTTGAGTTGACCAACAGTCGCCCCGCGAAGTCGATTCCCACGACTTGAAAGGTTTGACTCTCTTCCAGTCTGCCCCGTGGTAGCGGAGGTACGGGCACCTTTGCCGGTTTTGCTTGGAACCGCCGACAGATGCGACATTCCGCGATGATCTTCGTCACGGCTCGTCGTGAACTTAAGGGCCGAAATCTTTAACGTATTTCTGTCAGAGTGATCTGCAAGCCGCTATGTAATACCTTGAGGTGAGCATCCACGACACGCAGCTTGATGAAAGGGTGATCTTCTAACAGAAGAGTAGGATGTCCCAGCTCCTCCGAGGCTGTAGCTTAAAGAAGTTTGCCTCGAATATACATGGTTCTCGTGTCGTCAAGAAAGGGCTGCAAGTCCGTTATTCTTGATCCTTTTGAGATACTTTCATTTTGAACCAGCTGGATCTCTCTGCCGAAGCATTCTCGTTGAGCATTCTTGATGCAGAAAGCTTCTGCATCTGTAATATCGTCTGACGTTAGGGGCAGTTCAGGTGACTTGTTCTGTCGATGACAACATTAATCAAACCGTTTTATCCAAGCTCTGACACGCAAGATCTTGGTATAGCTGCTGAACGTTTCCAGTTCCAAGAGTGCGGTTGGTGCACTCACAGCGGTCCGCAGTATTTCGACCTGCTGTTGTCTCGCCCCGTCAAATCTGTTGAGGTTCTCATTTTCTGAGGTTCTGCCAATTGGACAGTTCCGCTCTTCTCGGGAAAAAACATTCGGGCCCAGACCACCATAACTGATACAGACTTAGCTGCATTACCGTCTTTCCTAGCTCTAGTAAGTGTGTCAGCTGGGTTTGCGCCGCCCGGGTTGTGGTGCCAATTAGAGGAATCGCTTAGTGCTTGTATTTCTGTGACTTGCTCGCTGGCGAAAGGTTACCACGAAGTTTCGGATCCTTTAGTAAAACCGAGGGTTATCATAGACTGTCCAGTACCGTAGTGTAACTACGACACCGAACAAAACGGTACACAGATATTTAGCCATATGTGCTCCCAAGAGGGCTCTTATCCGTTCTAGTCGTGGGAGAGCCAGCGTCTTAAGCGGGGCAGCCCTGGAGTTGGCAAACAACCGAGTGACGCCGACATTTTCTTTTTTGTCCACAGTGCGAAGGTTGGCACAGGCGCCATAAGCCTGAGGGCTGGCGTCTGTGAAGACGTAAAGCTCCAGCTTAATAATATAATATTAATAATAATACTTTATTTCCTCTCCAGAGAGCGGAGGGACAAAGACAAAAAGCTGCATATAGCAACCTGACGAGGTCCCTGCCTCGATACAAACGGCAGAAAGTAGTGATGACATGTTCTATAATCACTCATTTACAAAACTAATGAAACAAGAAAAACAAAACTACACCCATGCAATACAAATTTAGTGGGGGTCAACCAAAAAACGTGTGGGTTAAAATTTGTTAGTCAGAGCTAGTGAAAGACATAAACAGGGACATTACATGGGACTTGGTGACAACTTCAGGTATGACGTGATATTGAATTAATTCGTTTAGTAAGTAAGGTAGAGTGTAGCTTGTTGATTGATGTCCATATGATGTACGAAATGTCGGCACAAACCATGGTTCTCCATGTCGTGTTATGACTTGTGAGATGCTTGTTTAGATTAAAAAATTCAATTATAAAGGTGTTGTTTGCGAGTAGCGCAGATCTGTAAAGGCACGCGAGTCTGAGTTTATAAAGGAAAGACATATTTAGAATGTTTGACTGCTGAAAATAATTAGCAGTGATGTCATCCCATGGGAGATTTGCTATTATTCTAATTGATTTTTTCTGTGCACGAATGAGGTTAAATATGTTATGTTTCGTAGTTGTACCCCATATGAGATGACAATATGTTAGATGAGGAACAACAAGAGCGTTGTATAACATTTTTTTAATATTGCATGGTAGGCTTTATTCATGTTTATTTATCAGCCCATTTACTCTATTTATCTTTGTACGGGTGTGATTTATATGAATCTCCCATGTGAGGTGCTCGGTAAAATAAACGCCCAAAGATTCTATTTCACTTACAACTTCTATTTTCTGGTTGTCTAGATGCAGATATGTTGGCCTACAAATTAATTTATTTCTGGGTCTAAAGAAAATCGCTTTAGTTTTATTAGGGCTTATTCGCAGACAATTTGCGTCCATGTATCTTTGCAAATTTCTAAAAAAGCTATTTGCTTCTCAAACCATGTCAGTCAGGTCAGTACCAGTAATAAAAAAAGTCATATCATCGACATAGGCTAATATTTTTGCTGATGTCATTATGTTAAAAACGTCATTAATGTAAAGTATGAAGAGAAGAGGGATTAATATGCTGCCCTGGGGCACACCTATTGTAAGAGTATCAAGTGGAAAAAAAAGAAGAGTTTATACAGACGCATTGAGAGCGATGCTGCAAATAAGATTGAATTAATAATGCTGCGCTTCCTCTAATACCATGAGCGTGAAGTTTAAGGTTTAGTATATTATGGTTTATGTGGTCAAACGCTTTAGTAAAGGTGAATAAATATACCAAGTACAAGTTTTTCTGTCTCAAATGCTTCAACAATTAATTATTTTTGTGTTAACAGTGCGGTTTCCGTTGATCCCTGTTTACGAAAACCAAATTGTGAATTAGATAAAATATTTTGTTTGTTAAGAAAGTTAATTAGTCTGGAATGCATTATTTTCTCAAGACCCTTAGAAAGTACCCGTAAAATTGATATTGGTCTATATTTAGTGAGGTTGTTTTTGTCACCACCTTTGTGCAGCACCATTACTTTTGCCTTTTGCATTGCTTTTGGAAAAACACTGGTCGTTAAAACAAGGTTAAAAATGTACGTGAGAGGAGGAGCAATTATATCAATGACATATTTGATGGGTTTAATTTGCTATCCATTTATGTCCTGGGTTGGCTATTTTTAAGATTTAGGAACGTGCTAGTCACTTCACTTACTCTAGTAGAAAACAAGAACATAGATTCATTAAGAACATATCGCGATATTACCGACAGATCTATGGTATAATTTGCTGGTTATACCAAATTTACGAAGTAAATATTAAAAGTGGTACCAAGCTGTAACTCAGACAACTTGCTTCCATCAAGTTCAACATCTAAACGAGAACGTTCTTCAGTTGGTTTTAAAAAATAATTTATGCGTTTCCATAAAATATCTCCCCCTTGTCTTGTGGCGTCATTGAACAGATTGTTATAGTAATTCGATGTAGCATGCTTCAGTTCGGAATTTAGTTTGTTACGGAAAGCTCTAAAAGCATATAGTTGACTTGGATCCCTGTTCTTAATAATTTTTTTAAAAAGCTTACTTTTTCTGTTTATTTTACGAACTAGTTCGGGTGTGACCCATGGCTTTTTAGACTTTTTGCTTTTTCTTATTTCTTTATACGGAAAACAATTTTTATAGATCCTAGTTAGCGAAGACAAGAAATGTTATCAGCTTCATCTGCTGTTTCTCTATTTATATACTAAGTTCCAGTCTGTATTACCTATGGCATTACGAAACATTTCTAATCTTTGGGCATTTATTTGTTGAGCAAAAATTGTTTCCTGTAATGGTATTGATGTCTTATTACGAGCTTTTCTAATGAACGAAAAAATGGGGAAATGGTCGCTGACATCACTTTGTATTACGCCGGAGTACCCATGTTCATTATCATTATTTGTTATGAAGAGGTCAATGAGAGAGTAGACGAGTTACTTGTGACACATGTTGGACATTCGATTAAATTGTTATAACCATTTGATTCAAGAATAGAAACAATTCAGTTTGCGAGGCAGATACTGTGGATACGTCTATATTGAAGTCTCCACTAATAAACAATGTCTATTTGTTGCAACATACAAAATCAAGAAATCGCTCCAGAAACACACAAAAATTTGCGAAATTTCCATCAGGAGGCCAATATACAACACAATATATTGCAATCATTACATAAAGTTAATACTTCGTAGTCGTCGGTTGACGTAGTAAATTCAGTTAAATGTTCGGTTTTTAGAAATGTTACTGTTTGTATGGCTACTCCACCGCCCCTTCTATGCGATCGATTAAGCACAAAGTTGTTATAATTAGGAATAAGAAAGTGACTCGACTTATCGTTATACCAAGTTTCAGTAAACATTATTACATCAAATTTTATACCTGTACTATCTAGCAACATTTCGACGTCGTTTGTTTTATTACTCATTGAACGGACGTTTAAGTGAAAAAAATGTTAACTCGTTTGCGTCTAGTAACTTTCCAAGGTCCGCGGGATCTAAAAAATTTGCGACTCCCATCTTTCAATGCTACAATTTTTTTTGTGTGGAAATTTAAACGATTTTGGAGAGGTCGTCACAAGTCGTGAACTTTAAAGTCGGAGTGTGAACTGCCTTCCGTGCAAAGATCTGGCCGTTTCTAACCCAGACAAACTTCCAATTCGCCTCCCTTTTTTTGCTGGTAGTTTGACCAAGGAGCCTTTTCAGCTGAGGGCAGAGGTGCTCATTGATGTAAATGGGCTCGTTTAAAGTTAATCCGATTCTTGTTCCAGTAAGCCTGTGGCGTCTTGCTTCCTCTAGTGCATCGTTTCGTTTGGCTCTATGAACGAACTGCTCGACGATGTTTTTGTCGATAGTGCTGTGTGCGATGGGTACTCGGTGGCATATCTCGATGTCTTCTTTTGTAAGTTGTGCGCCAATTAGGGCACCTATTTGTTACAGTAGCATGGACAGATTCTCATTTGGCGCTGTGGGTACCCCTTTTATTTCAATGTTTGCATTTCGAGAATACTGCTCTGAACTCAGTATACGCGTCTCGCTCTCCTTCATACGGACAGCAAGTTCCTCACAAGTCGTCTGGAGCCGTGCATTGTCCTTTTTCAGTTCCCTTTTCTCATCCTGTACGACTTTGACCTGGGTTTTCATTTCCTCATACATTTTATTTATAAACTTTAAGCTCGCCTTAACGTCCCGCAGATCCTTTCGAATTTCTCTATCAAAACTATCTCCGAAAATCTTGAGTTTTGCTTTGAACTCATTCTTTATATCATCAAATTCAGCCAACAATTCTTTGTTCAGTACCATGTTCAAAAATGTATAAAACTAAAACTGCTCAAAACCATAAAACAAAGACACAAGCAGCAGCACTACAGTGGCAGCAGCAGCAGTGGTCAAGAAAACATGAAATTCCAATAGAAATAACACCAACCTGCGGTATGAAAAAGTGTTGCTTAGGCGTCGGTTCGTTCACCACTGCCTCTGCCGAAATGCAGAGACCTCGGTGAAAATCCCGTGTTTTATAGTCAGTGGCCGATGACGTAGTGACCACGTGATGATCTTGAGGGCGGTGGTGGGATGACGATGCTTTCGATGACAGTCACGCGCAGGTCCCTGACTTGCGTGTTTCTTTCCCGTCTGCTTGCTGAGGGCGATGACGCTGCAGAGCTTTGCAACTGCAGCCGAGCCGAGTACTGATGTTCACACGTAAACAGCCGAATGTAGATGGCTTCCAACGGAAACCTGCGGTACCAAAAAAGTGTTGCTTAGGCGTCAATTCGTTCGTCACCACTGCCGCTGCCGAACCTCTCACCTTCCCCATTCTGTAAGTACCGGGTGAAACAAGGAGACGGTAGGCTCTTTAAATCGACCGGAAAATTCGGTTTCTTAACCTATCGCACTACGACTTTGTACAGCGTTGCCCACAGATGGTGCATTTTTTTCGTAAAATTTGCAAAGAGCGGACTTACCTGAGGAAAAAGTAAAGAAAGAAAAAGGCTTAGCTCCTATGGAAACGCTGCGACGCCACCGGTCTGCAATCAACACGGCGCCGTTTTGCACGGTAGACAAGAGATGGCGCAAGCGGTCGCGACGCCAACTGCCGCCAACGAACGAGCAGACGACGCCGAGAGCCGGCGTAATTAGCAGACAAGGAACTGCAGTTCCTTGTTGTTACCGCGCCTGTCTTTTTTGTTTCTGCGACTGTCGCCGCCTGCGGAACGCGCGCCGCTTTTGAGTCGAAAACATCGTCTGCTAAAGAGCCTTTGAGGAATACCTCGGCCGGCTCTCGGCGCCCGTAGGCTCGTTCGTTGGCGGCGTTCGTTGCGCCATCTCTTGTCTACCGTGCAAAACGGCGCCGTGTTGATTGCAGACCGGTGGCGTCGCTGCGTTTCCATAGGAGCTAAGCCTTTTTCTTTCTTTACTTTTTCCTCAGGTAAGTCCGCTCTTTGCAAATTTTACGAAAAAAAATGCACCATGTGTGGGCAAAGCTGCACGAAGTCGTAGCGCGATAGGTTAAGAAACCGAATTTTCCGGTCGATTTAAAGAGCCTACCGTCTCCTTGTTTCACCCGGTATATCGGAACCATGATGCGTGGCAAGTCCTTTAACTCGGCGCACCACGTAGTCCACTCTTATCGTAGCGCTTCTGGTAGTTAGTCCTTCATCCCATCCCAGACCATGTTGCCATTTACGTTGGAACAAAATTTTTACTCGTGTAACATACGGTGAGAGGAACCCTAGGGGATCGAAGGTCCTGGCAGAGGCCTTGAGGACAAAGCCTTTTGTGGTCATGTTTGTCGAAAGAATCTCCAAGAGATGGTCACCAAAAAACTTGAAGGAATCAGTATTTTCATCCGACACCAGTCTCAGTACCTTTGTGACTTCTTGGGAGCTGATTGACGTGATAGCGGGTAAATTATCGACGTTCCCCTCCCTTTGATTGAAGAGGCTCTGCAGTTGGCTGGAACTGGTATTCTATACGCGTAGTTCCATGCCGGCCTCCCTGAGCAATATCTGTGCTTCGTCAGCGAGTCTTCGGGCTTATTCGATGCTTGAGGCTTCAATCAGTAGGTCGTTCACGTAAAATGAGCCAAGTAAAATAGCCGCGATGTCTTTGTTCTAATCACTCACGTCCTCCAATTGATGACGAATTGTCGCCCAAAGTAAGAGTGGACTGGCAGTTGTTAAAAAAAAAAATACTTGCGTCATGCGCCATTTTTTTATATCGGGAAGCGGCTCGTCTGGTCTGGGTTTTTTCTCAAACCAAAAAAATCGGAGAGCGTCTCTGTCACGCTCTGCGATTTCAATCTCTAAGAAGGCCTTTTGGATGTCAGCTGTGACAGCCATCTTTTGCAAACGGAATCGTAGCAGCACTGGCAAAAGTTCTGTGTTGATGGTAGGCCCCTTCTCAGGATGGTTGTTGAGGGATCCGGTGTTTGGCGCGTGGGATGAAGCGTCGAACACCACTCGAAGTTTTGTCGATTCTGAGTTCGCCCGAATCACCGCTCAATGAGGCATTTAGTAAACGAGTCCGCCGCATAGAGACTTTTCGTTCACCTCTTCCGCGTGTGCATCCTCGAAGTAATTGCCTATCGCTTCGTCATACAGTGCGATGCCTCCATCGTGGCTGAGACGTTGGATAAGGCTGCAGAGTCTAGACCTGGCAGTGGTGTAATAATTTCCAAGTGTTGCTGCTGTCTCCTTCCATGATAGCGAACCTTTTTAAAGGGGATTTTTCCAAGTAATTTTTTTCTGTGAATTGTTGGAGTACCTTACTATCTTGCTGTTTCGTACTGGTCGGTACATACATGATTCTAATAGACTCGAAGTCTTAAAAGTTTCTTAGCGTTGCCCCGTCGTCTTCGGTGGTCACTGCGACTCCTAACACGCATACCATCAAGTTTATGGTAGTATTCGATAAGAATCTCACGGTGGCTGTTGGACCCTGAAAGGTCCATACTAAGCTAATTGAAATGGCCACGAGGCCGGGGCTGGATGTTGAGCGGCGTGTTTCGCCAGTTAACAGCCTCCACATCTGGTCAGCTCCAATGAGCAGGCTTATGCCTCCCTCTGCATGAACGAAGGAAACATCAACTCGTCAGCGATAAACCCCGTGATTGTTTTAAGGAACGAGTTTCAACGGGTGTTTCTATGAGATCTTGACAGATAATTTGAACGACCACGGCTTCTAAAACATACTCCGTCGTCACATACTGACCTCGAAGTCGTAGTCTGACCAGTTTGAAGTTCTGTCCTATCACTCCTGAGCCGCTGTCGGCCGACGTGTTAAGCTGCATACTTCGTTGGTTTATAACTTTTATGTTAAGTTTCCTCGCCAACTCCTGTCCGATGAACGTCCTCTGGCTTTCGCCATCGATAATACCACGGATATATGCGCAGCTCCCATTACTCGCGGCCCAGCTCCTGCAAGTTTGCAGTAGAACGTTCGAGGCTCGACGAGGCGTCGTATTGCTCAAGCCGTGAGTATATTGGCGGTCTCTTACGGAATCGGTATTGGTGTCTGCCACAAAGGATTGCACATTGACAAGACATGTCGTCCCCTGCATCCAGAACATCTCGTTTGGCTGCGGCAGTCTTTGGATCGATGCCCCCGTTTGGTGCAGCGAAAACATCGCATGTCCTGCGCAAATCTTCCTTTCTTTTCATCAAGTGCGATCTCAGGAGTACATGCGCCGGTACTGTGATTTTGCTGGTTACAAAAAAGCAATGGTTGTCTGTCCCGCTGGTTTTCAACACGAACGTTGATGATGGATAAGGGGTTTGTTTCGGTTTACGAGCTGTCATTGGGACGCTTGCTGCTCTTCGCTCGAGCGGTGCTGATCGCTCTTTGCTCTCCATTTCCACGCGTAGTAACCGCAAAAGTTCCGCCAGCTCCTGACCTGCAGCCGTTGTCGATGCAGCAACGTTGACTGCTCCATCGCCAGATATGCTAGCTCCCTTCTATCTGCCGGCGGAAACTACAAGTAGTGTTCCCTAGCTCTTGCGTCGATGGTAACTCACAACGATGTCCGTCGGAAGACTGGACAGAAGTATGTATACCATCATTGTGGCGTGCGTCACGCTTCAAACGTCCAAGGTGCGCATACCGCGAACGTTTGTCTGGAGGTGGTCCTACACGTCACGCAGTCCTTGGACATGTCGCACTGACTTCACCGTTGGAAGGTTTCGAAGCCGTTCCACGTATTCCCGCTGAATGTTTCACTTGCCGCCAAAGCGTTCAGTAAGTATTTCTATTGCATCTCTGTAGCACGATGCCGTCGCCTGTAGCCCGGAGACGGCACTGGCAGGAGGCCCGATGTGGAGTGATCAGAGGTACTGGAATTTTTTTTTCATCAGAGGGCTTGGTGCTCCGACGTATTGAGGCGTCGAACTGCTCCCAGAAGGGTTGCCACTACGTGAGCTCCTTTTGATATTGTAGAAGTTGCAATTTTAGGAGCTTCACTCCCATAGCCTAGGATGGGTGGCCCCTTTCGCCGTCGGCTCCCGTAGCGGGTGTGGTTGGCATGGAAGGGCGCCACAAGAGCGCACGACACGAGAGCGCCGACGGGAGAGCGCGCGACGGGAGAGCGCCGCGACACGAGGGCGCGTGCCATTAGAGCGTGCGCCACGAGAGCGCATGTGCGCGCCTTGGGAATGATCGATGTTTGAGTTTTCAAACACATGTTTTTTTCGGATAGCGCCGTTTTTCGCACGTGAGTTAGTTGCCCAATATATTGTAAATTATATGCAACTTTTAGGGTGTTTTTCTTTTATCAAAACAATATTTGAGTTTGTGCTTTGTTGATGTTGTCTTCGATATGTGCTGTTCAAGGTTGGTGGACGTTTGAGGTGCCAATATATGGTAAAATTGGGCAATGAACTAAAAGTTTCTAATTACCTTTTTAATTTATGGCTGGATGGGTCACGGTGCAATTGCAAGTACCGCCGTCTAATAGCGTGGTTGGTAGAGGGTTCCGGAAGAAATGTCCCCGGAAGAAATGTCCCCGGAAAAAATGTCCCCGGAAAAAAGGTCCCTAGCTCTAAAGTAGGAACAAATGTCACCAAAGGGTTCTCCATCGCTGGGTTCCCCCGATTGTCATGGCGTTCGGAAGGTCCGGCCGTTGTGCGGTCGTTGTCCGGTCGAAATGACCTGACCCACCTGGAGCACCGCTCGCGTACGCCAGCACTTTTCCCGCATGACTTCTGGAGCTGCTAGAAACGTATCTCCGGAGGGATCCCTAGGACCAACAATCACGTCGGGTCCTGGCATAACGCATTCCAGAAGTCCTTGGGGCTGCATCATCCGGACACGTATAGTACAAGCTAGTGGCCGCATTTAAAGAAAAGCAGAGCTTTACAAAGCAGAAGCTGGCGGATGTACTTCGTGGGGAGCCTCAAAAGAGTAGCAAGGTCACACCTACATTCACGTAGCGAAGAATCTGAGCAAGCTAGTTAAAGAGTACGACCAAAGGTGCATGCTAGACTGCCTTCGTGGTGTTGCGCAGTCTTCAGTCTTTAAATGTTTTTTTTTTAATTATTATTATGGAACGGCAATCGATAAACAACTGTATTTCCGAAACTCTGTATCTTGCTTCTTCATTTGAAGTTTCCGAAAATTGTATTTCTTCTAGTATGACTTCCCACAGGTCTGGGCACTCAACCAATAAAATGCCGTAAAGCGTTCGATCCAAGAAAACGTGTGTTCGAAAACTCAAACATCGATCATTCCCAAGGCGACACTTCGTCTTCATATTCTGCGACAGTGATGTAGTCCGTCTTCAGGTCAATATCGCTGATGTGTGGTTCAATCTCCTCGTTGACTTTATGGAGTTCCTCGTTGCTGGCTACCAATCTGTCTCTCAGGTTCTCGAGAGTGACGGACTGGAGCATGGTCGTTATCTCGTTGATTATCTTTGTATTCTGACTGCGTTGGACTTTACGCCTGGTATTGAGCCGATCCTTTTTAAATTGATTCCTCAAGCAAAAGTCCCGGGTTTCGGCACCAAATAATTGTTGCGCTTTGAAGCGGACTTTCACTAGGTATTCGTTGATGGCATTGATGTCGAGAAGGAATCACAGCACAAGCGGCTTTTCTCAAACAGTTTATCCGACTGCTCGTTCCCTCGCGCTCGCAATTCCCCATCCCCCTTCGTCTTCTTGTTGATCTAGACTAAATGTTTCACGCAAGTGGCGTTCATTGTTAGTTTTCGACATGCCCCTTATGTGGCCTTTGGTGAACGGGATTTCTCGAATCCATCTTGCACAAGGTTGAGGAAGTTTCTAAAACTTCTTTTTTCTGACTCGGACGCAGTCGAATTGTTTTCTCTAAAAATCACTGGTCAAAGCATTCCCAGACATTCTTCTCGATGAGTATTACTCCAAAACACCAGAAGAACGCGAATTACCCTAGTGAAAAAGCCACTTGTATGAGAAATTTCTTGTGTCCAGTCAACACATATGAATCATAGAAGATATTTAAGAACATATAAGAATTAACCATATGAAAACTATATAAGATAAATAAAAACCATAAAAGGAACTTAGAAGAAACTCCTCACAAGTTTAATATATGTTCTTATATATAATATGTAGTTCTTATATTTCTTATATGTTCATATATATCTTGTATGATTCATCTGTGTCTATTGGACACAGAAAATTCTCTTACAAGTGAGATTTTTCAATAGGGTATCGCACGCTTTCACGCCAGTTGGCCCGATGTTTTCTGGGGAGAAATGACACCAGAAAAGAAAAGGGGTTACGGGCGCCTCCCTAATGGCGCGTTCACACTGGAAGCTGATCCGCAAACGCGAAGCGGATATGCACGTTCTCAACCGCAAAACGGCTAGGATCGAGCGGTTGGAGCGCGTTTTTGCCAACCACTTCGGGACCGATTTCTCCCAACCGCTTTCAAGAACCACAAAGCGGCAACCAATGACAACGCGACGCCGACGTGACGTCGACGTGACGTCGGTGACTTTCGAAACAAGATGGCACCTGTTGCTGGTCAGGCCTCCAAGGCGCTGTAGTCCCAGCGTCACAGCAGACAAATCAACGCAGAAACGTGATGTTCACATCCGTCGCTTGAATACGCAGCGAAAAGAATTGATTCGTAATCTTAACGGGCTTCGCACCGGTGATTTGGTTTGGGTAAGAGTTTGTTTATAATTCCAGGTGCCACATCCCAAAGCTCGCTGCCTTGTTATTCTCTGCCCGTAGAATGACGGAACCCGCCCCTGATCGACCGAAATGTCAGTTTTTGTACCCACTAAGATAGTCGTGTGAATTATTGAAAGCTTTCGACGCCGTGCATGACCACCCCGAAGGCCGATAGAGACGTCGTGAGCCTGATTGCGTAGCCAACGCACTACCGCGGAGTGGGCAGGGTACCTGCGCTAGCTTGACCTGTAACGTTTACTACTAACAAAATAAATAAAGGGAGCACACTCAAGGAATAAAGTGTACGTATACCAGACGATGCAGACGTAATCCATACGGCGTTTATTTGAGCTTAATGTCAAACGAACAGTAAACTCGATCGACGTGTGAGTGACGAGAGGAGAGTCTGCTACCAACGAAGCCACGACCGGCTAGCACCGAACACATTCCCCGCACCACGGTTCACCCCACCGCTCACAACTTTGAAAATGGTAAGAGCGAACAACGAGGGGGGAAAACGGGCACTCAATCCGGAAAACAAGGTCAGCCTATTCATGCGGGAAGGGTTCACTTCGAAGAAGAGGTCGGGGAAAACCTCTTGCGAGTCAGCAAGGCGCGGGGTTTGCTTGTGGGGGAAGTTGAGGGAATCGCAGGCAAGTTTCGCGGGTTCATGTCTGTTTTTTTGCTGCTTGAACTTGTGATGCGTGCGAACATCCCGAAGAAAAATCTTCAGAGCACCAAAACAGCAATATCTTGGCTTTGGAGCGGGGATGAAAGTGGATTTTGGATTGTGAAACAGGGTAGCCAAACACAAGTCTCAAAAGATCACGCGTGGTCGCCAAGAAACCGCCAACCGCCTCTCGCCAACCGCCAACCGCCTCTCGGTGTATCTGAACGGGGTTGCTCGCGAACCGCATCCGCAACCGCTACGCGAACGGGATCCGCTTCCAGTGTGAATACGCCATAAATGTGTCCTTTTACGACGAACCAGCGGCTCCATCTGTGCGTTTGCTTTTCCCTGACTTTAGCTCTCCCCCAATGCGAGTCTTCCTTTCACGCTTTTAGCCTTTTTCGAGCATATTCCGTTCACCCATAAGCTAATAGTCCGGTGGTAGCTACGTGCTCGACGGACCAGTCAAACATCACCTGACTCACTGTCTGCGGGTGGGTATTGGCGGTCGCGTGTTCAAATGGCGGAAGATCGACGAACGACTGCTTAAGCGAGCGCGCAGCTTCCACCGCACTGTCAGCTTGGGGGTGAGCGGAACATACAAAAAGCATCTTCACCTACGGAGGGCAAGACAACTCACGAGAAGTTGTGTACCCTTGGCAAGAGATTTAAGGTTAGATCATGACTCGTCACAGATTTTAAAATATGTTGATCTTCATAGTGAAGTGCCCTCCACATTGTAGCCTGGAACGCCCTATCGAAAAATCTCACTTGTATGAGAAACGTCTGTCTAATGAACACATATGAATCATACATCATATATAAGAACCTATACGAACCATATAAGAAGCATAAAAGAACGTATAAAACCATATGAAAAATTTGTGAGAAGTTTCTTAGATGGTTCTTATATGTTTTATTTCTTATACAGTTATTCTATGTTTATTTTATGTTTTTATACATCTTGTATGATTCATACGTGTTTATTGGACACAGGAAATTGCTCATACAAATGACTTTTTCGCTAGTGCGGTCTCCGATTCCTTTTCGCCGTGAATACGTCTTGACTGGAGTTTTGTGAACCGTGGCCTTCCGTCTATGTCATCACTCGAAAGCTTTTCTTCATCCCCTTCGCCTTTCAATTCCGTCTTTGTGAGTCTGCCTCGGTATCGACTCCCGCGTCATAAAGGCTGTTCTCAGATGGGCCTTAGAAAAAAGTAATTACGAAAGTAATGAGTAATTTCCTCAAAATTGCCGTCTGAAAGAAAATAATTAGATTACTAAATTACCAACGTAGAAAAGCAGTTCATTATATTACTGATTACATGAAAAAGTAATTGAATTGCAGTAATTTTATTACAGTAATGTCATTACTGCCATCTCTGCTTGTGCCTCTCCCTTGCGTCATGTGTGTGCCTTTAAGAATATAGGTATTGCACTCATTGGTTAAGTATACATCTAAGAAGTTATTTGCAAAAAACTTTATGCGACACGTGACCTTATATCGTAGAATAATCGTAATATCATAACATATGTAGTATAACATGCGATGTATTTAAATTAAAAACACTTTGCGCATTTTTTCTGTCCCGTGACTATCAAATTTAAATATGAGTAATTAAAGGAGAAAAGTGCGTTTCAAATATGTTAAGAATTGAGAAATAGATTTTTAAATATTGGTACTTCATTCAAAAAACTCTATGAAAAGTTAAAGTTCCAATCCACGCTGTCAAGGTGGTGGGGCAGCGAAGCTGTGGTATCATCTGCAACGATTGCTCACTGCACTGTAGACCCTTTTTATGGCGCACGTCTCCGATCTCCCAGAAAACTTCCGGTTTATCGAAGAAATTAACAAAGGCCACCTTAACATAACTGCTTTAAAATTCGGTGTGACGTTTAACCACCGATTCTCCAGGTGAACGCCAAAAGAACGAAGGGGTGCGAGATATTTTAAACTGTTTTGAGTATTTTTAGCTAACCTGCCTCTTCCAAGATATAATATTATACAGCCGAAGGCCCTCGTTAAATATCCAACTTTGTTATCCGTGTTACTTTCCAGCAGTGGTGACATGCAAGCTCAACAGGACAGTAAAGATGGTGCGACCGGAAGTCCCTTGGGACGCAAGCGGCAGTTTATGTTTGTAAACAGCAAAAGGGTCTATACCGAATGAGTGACGAATGGAAAGTAAATGCACTATACCAAAACGTTTTTATATAAGAAAGACTTCCTACGGCCCCCGTTTTCGCCGGAAGCCTATGCAACCGCAATCTTCACCGTGAAACGCATGAGGGGAACACTACGTGCTTACTGATTATCATCTATTATGTGGTTTCAACACTTGTTTTGTGTTTTCTTTACGGAAACGTGTGTCAAAACCTGATAAGAGATAATACCCGCGCGAACGGTGATAGGGCACGCGCGTGGGTTTTCGGTCGACGGACATGATAAAATTCCACCTGCGAGTCATATACAGCCTGGCTGTAAAACAGTCTAAATACCATTTCCAATACTTAATGAAGTATAAATGATGAGTATCTTACCTTAAGTACTCCTGTGGTGTATTTTGTACGCCAAAGGAAGTACTTTTGTGAAATGTGCGACTGGGGTTTTGTAGTGTTATTGGTGCCTTCCCGTTCTTAAATATTCCCACGTTTTATGCTACCTATAATGATTGTACACCTCCTAGACACTAGTTTTCTTATTTTTTGTCAACTTGTTCATAGCATGAGTACTCCATGTGGCTACTTCCATCAATGCGTCTCTCTGCTCTTTCAGGCTGTACGCTGTGGGTGGATTATTATACAGTAGACGAGAATCCTCCAACTGAGTGCGAAAATGTCTACAACACCTGCAAGGGTTCTGAATCAACGAAGATAGAGTACCATGATAAATGTAAATTATACGGCAGATAATAAAAATGTAATTTACAACTGCCATCAAGGTACTGAAGTCCTTCATGCATTTCTTTACGTTTTGTAGTGCGAAATGGTGCGTGCTTTTTTTTAAAGCGCCAGATTTCTAGGCCCAGCCGCGCTCAAGGTCGCGTAATCAAGGTAACGAAACGCCCGTGGCTGAATGCTCGCGGCTGAAGCGTGTGTGGCTAAAGCGCCGTTGGTTGAAGCACCCGTGGCTTAAGCGCCCTGGGCTGAAGCGCCGATCGCGTAAGCTATGCGGAGGGCAAGTTCGTCTGCTTCTTGCGCAGGGGGTATCGGTGACGTCAGAACGCCGAGCCCTGATTGGCTGATCGCGGCCCCCCTATCTGAGCGTCGTCTGCTCCTTTGCAACGTCGTCTGCTCGCAACGTCGTCTGCGTCTGTCTTACCTTTCCTGCGACTTTTGGAAGTGCAGGCGACGATCTTACGCCGAAAATGTGCGTAAGACATAACTTAAGAACAAATCCGTATTCACGAAACGAAATTTTCGTAAGTTTTGCGCAGGTTACGACGAAATCCTACGACAGCTCCGAAGCTGTCTTACGCACTTCTTACGATCAAATGAGCATGGCCGACAGCGTCGCGGTCGCGACGACCAACGGAAGTTTATTTTTCTACGTGCGCTTCTCACGCGTCCCGACTTCAAGCAGCAAGAAAAAAAGTAAAAAGTACTTGAAACAGACCACGACGAACAAGAACGCTGGATTCACAAACACCCGGGAAAAGCTCCAACGGCCACGATTCTACCGAACGCGACCCAGCGAGCACGGCAGTTAGGCCTAGCAGGCACTCCGCGACTCGGCGACCGTCTGCCCACGGCCGGCTGGTGTGCTGAATGGAATATGCTCGCGCGACCCTTGTGAACCCTTCCCGTATTATACTTTAATCGCTGACCTCAGTTTTAGATTAAGAGGTCACTTTCTTCCTCTTGTTATCTCCTTGTTTCCCGAGGCAACGGTGACTCTCGCCGGTGAAAAAGCGGTGAATCTCCCGCAGACGCGGGAAAGGTAAAGCAGCCATCGCTTTGACTAGCAGGCGTAACGCAGACGACAAAACTGCGCCAACCCGCCGACGCCGTTAAAGAATCAGGGGTCTCGCCGCACACGAAAGGAGGGAAAAAGTATTTGGGAGGGAACTTGCGGACACTAACACGCTCACACCCTCTCGGTTCTTAGCAAACAAACCTCGACGCTTCGGGACACCTCGCCAGTGAGTCATTTGACTTCCCTCCTTGATGCGCGTCTGCTAGTTCTTAGACAAAAACAACGTACCGAAGTCGAGCTCGCTCGTAAAGACCTGCACTTCCGAAAGTCGCAGAAAAGGTAAGACAGACGCAGACGAGGTTGCGAGCAGACGACGTTGCAAAGGAGCAGACGACGCTGAGATAGGGGGTCGCGATCAGCCAATCAGGGCTCGGCGTTCTGACGTCACCGCTACTTCCTTTCTCATGCGCAGAAGACGAAAATGAGCCCACTTGCGAGGCGTATTAAGCGTCGGTCGTGTGAGCCCCAGTCGCGTAAGCTCGTAATGGTGTATTCGCACGACAGATGTTTATCTGGGGAGAAAACCCAGTATGTCATGAAGCTGTGAAAAGGGAAACACACGTGAAGGAGGGGGTGCGCAGAAAATCCAAGCGAGTATTCTCCCGAGAGTCGGAGTAGCCGGAGTATATCTATGCGCGAACCCGCTGGTGACCTTAGGGGCTCGTCAAACAAAAATCAAAGAAACAAAAAAAATGGTTCGACGATCAATGGGATTTATCCGAAGGAAATGCGTGGCCTCGCCGGCTTTCTTTCGTCGTCGCTGTTGGCCAACCATATCACTCATAGAAAAAACCACATCCATCTCCGGAGCGGCAACTGAGCTGGGCAGCATTCCAAAGTGGCGCGGCTCCTGCCCAGCTTTGTCTCCGCGCGAGCTGTGCGACGCTCCTAATGATCCGAAGCGCTGAAGTCAGTACGCGCCACCTTCTACCTCTCTCCACGCCGCCATGTCGAGACATTGAATCCGCCAACACAACACGGATCGATGGCCGAGTGAGCTGACGCATCTCAGAAAGGACCGTGGAATGAAAGCCTGCGCTGCGGAACCTCCGGGGCTCAATCCCCACCCCCTGCCCGTTGTAGTTTGTAGGTATGTATCCTTTATTTCAGACACGAAAGGGTCTGGGGGGCTGTGGCAAAAGAAGGCAAGCTGTCTTCTGAGGAGGCTCCGCCCCCTTTTTACAGCACTCGAGGGAGAAGCAGGAATAAAACAGAATAAATATCCGAAAATACTGCGAAAATACAGCGATTTCAAGATCCAGACTAACACATAACTGTCAACTTCGCATTAGAGAGTTTTAGAATAGGGTGCCCCAACGCTTTGGGAAACCCAACGCCTTGGGGTACCCAACGCAACGACACCTCACGCAGCGTGCTTATAGAATAGGGTTTGTGACGACGCAACGCGGCACGCTCGCCTTTTTCGCATGCAGCGCCATTGTGGACAACGAACGAACTTCTCAACAGTGAAAAATTATTAAAACGCAAAACATTCGCGCTGAAACGACACTTTATCCTGGCTTGCGGTTCAAATAATAGGGAGGGTAACACCAGCAAGACCTATCTGCCGACCGTCTCTGAATCAAAAGATTTACTTCTCTGGTCACAAGAGAGTGCACGTCCCCAAATACCAGGCTATCATGTGCGCCAATAGAATTATCTGCGAACTCGACGGGGCCATTCCCCGGTCACAGGCACGACGCTGGTTGGTGTAGCTTGCTCTTAGCCCATCCTGTAGCTGATGCAGCACGACAGTTATAGAGAGTTTTGTAAAAGGGGTCCCAATGCTTTGGGGCCCCAAAGAAAAGGGGCCCAGCACTGCGCATGCGCAGAACCCAAACTCTGTTTGGGGTTTTGGGTTGGCGCGTGCCCCCAACGTGAAATTCAAGAAATAGCGTGGGGCCCCCAATTGCTTGGGGCCGGGTTCTGTCGGCAAACATGGCGGCGCCCTTTCCGCTCGCTTCGGAGCCAATTCGTCGTGGTTGCTGCAGTATTAGCCACTTTCATTGCCAATGAATAGTGCAACCGGCTTTCGCTTTTGTTTATCTCGCTCAAGTCACAAAGAATGAGGGGTGGGCTTGCCCCGTTTTAAAGATCGTACCTGATTCTGGCCGTTCCTAAGCCTAAACATACGTCGTAACTGTTGACATGGTAACGTATTGCTACTGCGTGGCTAAAAACTCGTTCACACAGACCCGTTTTTCTTTTTTTTTTTTACGTTACGTTACAAAAAGTCACCGGGATATCTGTGCTTCGTATTAAACTCTGCCAGCAGCAGGTCAACCCGGCCCGCGGGAAGTAATTTTTCCGATAGCTTCGGAGACGGAAACCTTTTCGGCAATTAAGTCCATCTCTTGGAATCCTCGAATGAGTTAGTGGCGCACTCCTCGCGTAGCACATAAATGTCACCATCGATCGAGAAGCGAACGCGCGCGGGAGCCTTCTCTTCCGCCATTTTCTTCTGGCCTTGGATCGGCCTCGACTCGTTCGGCCATCCCGCTTCGAGTGTAGCCGAAGCAATCCAATACGTAGCGCTCTAATTTGACGCTTGTTCTCGTAGTAGCATAGAGAGTTGAGCTAGCTGGTACTTAATTTAAGACATACCTAAAACAGCGCACAAGCACAGGAGGAAAATAACAAAACACAGGAAGGGGCGCTGACTCCCAACTTATGTATTGTGAAAGAAAGAAAAAGAGGAACCTTCAGATTTGAAGTCCACCTTGTTGTTCTGTCTACTTCTTTTTTTTTTTTGTCGTGACCTTACAATGTCAGTTTTCTTCTTTTCTAAAAAAAAAAAAAAAAAAAAAAATTGGGTTGTGTGTGTGTTTATACAGCCTAGAACTTGGTCTGCCTCACAGGGGCGACGAGTCTCCCAGCTGTAGATGAGAAATTTAGCCAGTGCGGTACAGCCGCTAACCTGGGGTCTTTAACGTGCATCACGCAGTAGTGATACACGACCGCACGCCGGTACGATGCTCATCCAGATCGAAACGGGCAGGGGTGGGGCTCGAACCCAGGATCCCAGGATCCCTGGGTTCTGCAGCGCGAGCTTTCACTCCACGCGCTCCGAGCTGGTGTGCGCTAGACCACTCGGCCACCGATCCCCCCCTCTCCTTTTCTACTGTAACTTAGTAATGTATCTGTTTTTATTATTTCTTTTTTTTTTTTTTTACCTTGTGGGTGCGCGTGGGGCTTCATGTCTGAAGCTTCTTCTTTCTCTTTCTTTCACAATGCATAAGTTCGGATTCAGCGTTCTTTCCTGTGTTCTATTTTCTTCCTCCTGTGCTCGTTCTCGAATTTTTCGGGGTATGTTTCGTTCTCGAATTTTTTGGGCGTTCGTGTGCGCTTTGACCATCTGCAGCCGAAGATTTAAGCCTTCAACTATGCCGAGACTGAGACGAACGCGAGGGCGCATACTCTGCGAGCAGCTGCACTATTTAGATCTGAGCTGGAGCGACTTTGAAGCCTTGAAATACGTGTTTTCAAGATGCAGGTATCGTGCCACGAACAAAATGTACTCGGAGCCACGGAGTAGCAATACGTTGCCATGTTAACGCTTACCGCGTATGTTTAAGGCTTAGAAACGGCCAGAATCGGGGACGATCTTTAAAATGGGGCGAGCCCACCGCTCATTCTTTGTGATTCAAGCGAGATAAAGCGAAGCGAAAGGCGGTTGTACTATTTATTGGCAATGAAATTGGCTAATACTGCAGCGACCATGAAGAATTCGCTCTGAAGCGAGCGGAAAGGCCGCCGCCATGTTGGCCGACGCAACCCGGCCCCAAGCGCCAACCCAAAACCCCAAACGGAGTTTGGGTTCTGCGCACGCGCAGTGGTGAGCCCCTATTTCTTTGGGGCCCCCAAGCTTTGGGGCCCCCTATTCTAAAACTCTCTATTAACTGCAGATCACGAGAGGCTTAGAGCACAATCAACAATTTTGGGGCGGAGTTTAGTACCACCACGTGTCCGTGTAATGACTTCTGCGTGGTGCACATTAACGGCCCCAGGTTAGCGGGGTGTTAAGTTCGGCCGACCATGTCCGGCGACCTTGATTTTCACGAAAATATATTTCGTAACCTGAATGCGCATCAAATCAAAACATTTCTTTTGCGAGGAATTTTTGTTGTTTTGGGGAAAAAGATTAGAAGCGCGCCATAGCTCGCGACCATTTAACACCGAGCAAGCCTACTATTTGGCCAGAGACCTACTGTCCTAGAGAGGCCAGAGCCGAACACCGGAAACAACGCCGCGCCTGGCTCAATTAAGCCAAAGGTAACAGGTTTCCTCTTCCTTTCCCATCCCCCACACACACTAGAGAGGACGCAGCCCTAATCCGTCAAGCACCGACACTTACGATACCCAACGACGCCATACAGCACCACAGGTCTGGCAATCCGGTATGTGAAGTATGCGGTGGTTACCCCAAAGCGTTTCACACTTACTGGGAATCAGTGTTGCGGAATGAGCACCCCCATTCCATTCCAATTCCATTCCGGGGAATTAGAGTTTTCGATAATTCAATTCCTTTAAATTCCTAAGAATGGGGCCACTAGGCCCATCCCACTCCTGGAATGGCTGAATCGTTCCATTCCATTCCTCTAATTCCTAAACGTAAAAATTGGGATTTGACAGCTACATTTCGCAATGTTTCCGGCATAAGCAGCATAAAGCTGACATTGTCAAACGCATAGACAAGTGCAAAAAAAAAAAGAACAAAAAACGCTAAATGCCATAAAAAAGCACTAATTTTACTAAGCTCACGGTGCTGGATTGCCTGGAGCGAAGCGAGCGCAGTGGTCCATCGCAGGTGAAACAAAATATGCAGCGACTAAAGTCAAAGGAAATGAGCGGGCATCCGCTAGCTTGTTTGCAATCCCAACCCACTTGAATGTAACACATATAACATAAAAAACAAGCATTGGAACAAACACCAAGTAAAAGGTAGACTTACACGTAAAAATGCAGTATAAAAAAAAACAAGCGTCGGAGCAAAGCCCAAGAGGAGAAGTGAGACGTGAATCTCCCTTTTTTAGCACTTCAAAGGAGTGCGCGCGAATGAACGTGGAAGGTATAGCAAGGTTGGCCACCTGCTAAACAACGCTCCTCGAACTACAAGAAAACAATAACCGATCATCTTTCTGCGGCGGCGTGCGAGACAACGAGCTATCAGAGCACTGCGAGCTATGAGTCGCCCCCCGCTCCCAGATCTGTCTGTGCGCGCGCGTGCATTTCCATGCCGTCGCAAAAAAAAAAAAAAAGTAATACAAGAAGCACGATGAGGAGCCGCGCATGGCGGCTTCTTTCTTTGCCGCTTCCTTCGCTTGGTGCTTGGTTTCTTGTTTCGCTCTCGTGTAACACCAGTAAAGCCCGCCGTCTACGCGTCCGTGAAAGGCGCCACCGCCACACCCTCCCCCCCTCCCCCATTTGGTCTTTGCTCTGACGCTTGTTTTTTTGTATTGCTAGCAGTTGGCCGCACAATTTTTTTCTGAGCAACTGACTCGCTGACCGGCTCCGTTTAGCTGAACGTAACCCCCCCCCCCCCCCCCTCGAAAAGAAAAATAGTAATAAAAAATAATAATAATCAAGAACCGGGCCCATTCCATTCCCATTCCATTCCGGGCAAATGACATCTAATTCCATTCCCATTCCATTCCCCTCATCGCTACCGCCATTCCATTCCCATTCCATTCCGGGGTCGCGAAAATGCGGAATGGTTCCGGAATCATTCCAACTCCGGAGTGGCGACTCCGCAACACTGCTGGGAATGCCCTAAAGCCCTCTGATCCCCCCCAAATTCTTACCCAATCGCACATCCCACCTTGCATCCTCTATTCCTGGAAGAGTTGGACCGTTCCACCCCAGGAACTCCGCCCGACCCTGTGGCAATTGCTGGTGGCCCACATCAAACCCATTAGAGGATTCTCTCAACCGGACCCAGCACCTCAGCCGGGGATCCAGCCGGGCTCCCTAGGTAGCGACGACTCGGACTAAGGCTTGTTTTAAAATAAAGTATCGCTCTCTCTCTCTCTCAGTGCGAAGCGCTTTCTGCGAATTGCGCGAAGTTGGCATTTGGGTCACCCCTCCCAAAGCAAATCTGTTGAGGCGACCGATCTAGAAATATATATTTTTTTTTTGTAAACTACATATGAGGAGGATTAACACAAAATATTTATGAATAAGTATCGTCGTTGTTAATTTCTGGGAAAAATCGCAAGATAGCGCATTCCGAAAAATGCTTATAATTTGCATTTTTTTCTCTGCATCTGCACCTTGTCAGTGTGTTGTCCTGTATCTTTTTAAAATTGGTGTTAGATTGGTGGCAACTCATAAAACCCGTTTGCTCTACTGACGTCCAACCCCTGGTTAGCTCAGTTAGTAGAGCGCTCCACTTGTAATGGGGAGGTCCCGGGTTCGATACCCTTACCAGGCGGATTTTTTCGGTCGCTCACCAGTCACCTAGCTGTGTTGGGATTTTGTGTTTGTCCTTTGTCCCTCCTGTTCCCCTTCTCCAGGGATTATGTTCATGATTATCCTGGGTGGCAAAATAAATTTATGAAAAACCCATTTTATTAATTACGATTTATTTTTTAACTCAATTAAAAAAAGGACATCTTCGATGATAGGTACAGACAGAATCTGCAAAAACATGTTTCACTATATATGTGTATTTGGAGTTATAATGCTAGAAACATGACCTAATCGAGGCTACCGCAGCACCGTGAATGTGTAGATACCCCTAGATGACAAATTCATTATTAATGCCAAAATATTTACTTTCCCATCCAGTGAAGCCGGCGTTGTCGGTAGCAGCGAAGCGGCACTTAAATTTCCATTGGCTGCAACGCGCCATGTCACCCCATAGCAGCGGCGTCATCATTGCTAAAGAGCCAGCCGAACTGCAGGCGGCGCAGTGGAAAAGGGAGGGGGGGACGCGGGTACGCTTTGGCCTGACGTTACGCCTAACGTTAGGCCTATCGTTACGCTTTGAGGTCTAACGTCGTCCACAGGTACGGGCAGCTGTTGGACGTAAGAGGAAGACGTGGGTATGCGCTGGCCTGACGTCAGGCATAACGCTAGGCCTAACAGTAGGCCTAACGTTGCGCTTTGAGGTCTAACGTCGTCAACCGGTACCCGCAGCTAGGGCGATGACGATGCTGAGAGGACACGTGATTTTAGGACACGCCGCGCCGTACTTCGCACTCCCGGTGCCGCGCCGAGCTTCGCACTCCCGTCGCTTCCTCATCCAGAGGCGCAGCAGCCACCACCGAGCCAGGGCGGTCTGAGCGGCGCACCGCCGCACTCCCTGCCGCCGCTGCGGCCAATTTTGCTCCTATCGGCGCCGAGAATGCTTTAGCATTCCCAATTCAGAAGAGGCGCTTAGGTGATCTTGGAATTGTTTTTTAGGAAGAGTAAAATGTTTTGAGGTCAAAGAGAAACGAACTGATGGCACAGGGACGGGAGGTTGTTTTAAATTGAGAATTTTAGAGTGCTTTGCTAGAAGAGTTGAAGAATTTGCGCGCGGTCATGTCGCATGATTCGAAGGGCCATTTTTTAATAGCCGCCGTGTAGGGTCTCTGTGCAAGTCACGTTGAGGAAGCGACCGAAGAGGCTCCGCTTAACGTACATTTATCTCAGCCCGGCGGTAACTAGATAATATAAGAATATACTTTATTTCCATCCTTTATGATGGTGGTGCCCAAGAAAAAAGCTGCAGTAAGCAGCTTGCTTACTGCAGCTACTTGCGCGGCGGAGCCGGCGTGCATCCTCACGGCATTGGAGCGGCCGCCGCGGTGTGCCTCTGAAACGGAGCCGAACCTCCCGGCAGGCGCCTCTGAAACAAGCTGCAAACAGAGCGTGCACCACTATAAGCAAAGCACCATCGTATCCGCTTTGATTAGTGGGATGACAACTGATCATTTCTTTCCCGACGCTTTTGCGTATTTTTCATCTGTTCTGGAACTCTTGAAATAGCTCTTCCCTTTCCTGAACGAGCTCTGGACATTGACGGCATTTTGTTTTTGGCGATTGCTTTGCATTTTTACTCTAACGCGTGCTGTAGGCATCGTGTGCTAAAATGAATGTCATCACCCTAAACAAAAAGACGTCGAGGAACACCAGCGCGCTCGATCTGGCTCTGCGGCGCGCGTCGGCGTAAACAGCGGGGCGCGCCGCCACCGAAGGTCAGGTTTCTTCCTTCCGGGCGCAGTCGCCTTCAGAAAGATAATAAAGGCTCAGGAGCGTTTCACACCGCGGAGTTTTACAGCGTTTATCGTCCAAAGCACTGAACATGCAGCTTGGTGTCTGGGGGATAGTGGAACCAACTATGGTCAACGTGAACGTTGTGTTGGACAACTAGTCGTTAAGACATGAAGCATTCAAAGTTACCCTACCGCAACATAGACCTGGCTAAACGCGTATTATTTCGAGTTTAGAACAACACAATACTGAAAAAAAAACAAAAAACAGTGAGTGCGCAGGCGAGTTGTTTTTTCATGATCAACATAACACTACATGTTTTTACAGATTCTGGTCTGCACGTTTCCAAAAATGAAAGAAAGGAAATTGAAAAAAAAAAAAAAAATCGAGGGTGATGTTTTTTTTGTTGGTTGTTATTTTCGCACCACAATTTCGCAATTTTGACTTTCTAGACATTTCGGAAACAACCGGACGCAATGAAAGAAACACTTGCAATAGTTGAGCTCTAACTGTTTTGATAAATGTGAACAAAATATGCAATACTCTGTATAAAAAAATCATAGAAAACACTTCTTCCAAGACGTGTTAAAGCGTCGCCGAAAAATGTCTAAATATGAAAGAGTTGCCCAAGAGGTCAAGTTTATCATTATATTTCACTTCAAATATAAACTTCAGAAAACCATATATAACTGCTTCAGGTAGGTAGACCAGTTGGCATGCTTTATATCTTGCGGCATTCCACTTTGTTGCGACGCGAGGTAGATTTCACTCCGTAGCTCGCTGTTGAGGACTGCTACGGCCGGATCCTTTCCGAGGCTGCTGCAGGCGCCGATGGAGAGGAGTCGCTCCTAAACACAGGAATCCCTAAGAAGCGGGTTTTTCGGCGTCTCGCCACCGCACCTTGCGCATCGGCCAAAAAAAATAAAAGAAGACAAAAAAAAAGAAAAAAATGAAAGACGTTTACAATTTTATGTAAAGCAAAATTAGAGCGCAACTCCTGAGGTATTTTTTTATTTTCCGATGTACCCTCCAATCCTCCTCCTCCGTACGCTCCGCTCCTCCTCAGGTTACGCCGACGGCGACGGCCAAACCGCAAAGCATTGAAACGAGCGCCGAAGAGTTGCGCTCTAGAAGGTCGGCGCTGTCGCATTAAACAGATTCACCTGGTGGGTCCGACGCTACCGTACTAGGCAGATTCGTGGGAAGGGGGAAGCTGTAAAAAGAAAGAGGCTCCGACGACTAGAGCCTCCCTTAGCGAGAGAGACCCGGCCACCATTTTGGGGTCGGCTTATCTCGCCTGCGGGAAATGGACGAGCCTCGGGTAGGTGGTCTGGCTTTTGACCGCAGATGGGTCGTGTCCACGATAATTCCCAAGGGTGCGCCGGAGGCAAATTCACCGGAAAGGGAGAGGGAGGCCCCGCCCTCTTTGAGGAACGCGGCTTTGCTTAGTATCCTGGATGCCTCCGCTATCTCGGTCCCCACGACCTGCATGTACTAGGCCTAGATAGGGAGAAGGGGAACAGGTGGCTCTCACTCTCCTCTCCCTTAATGCTAACGTAGGACTAAAAACAAAATTGCCCTACCAACTCCCAAACAAACAAAAGAGAAAAAATAAAAACTACCGCGTTTGATACTGAACCCGCGTGCGGCTAACAAATAACGTGTCCTCGGTGACGCACCCAGAGTTGAAGTCGTGCGTTCACCAAATACTGCCAGTGAATGCCCTCCCTTTCTGGACGCAATGGCGGGACGACGTCCCCAACGAGGTCCATAAGCGTATCGTGACCTGTGAGAGATGTTGCAGGTTTTCATATGGTTGGTGTCCTGGTTTACCTTACGGCACATGGAATATGCTTTGTTTGGTGCAAAGCACACAACCCTGATGTCCTGCTTCGCAGCTATCTTTTTTAATGTGTGTCTTATTTCATAAATGTAAAGTACTATTGCGATTTTTGTTTAGTGTTTTGTCTTCTGCAATCCACCTGTGTCCGATGTTCTGCACTTCAGTGTTGTTTAGATGCATTCGCTTACCAAGATACCATTTGGATATCCAGAGTCTCGTAAACGGGAAATTTGTCTTTTTAAACTGGACTCGGTATTATGGTGACAAGATTTGTTTAAGGCCGATAGAAGAGCGGTGTTCGCGACACTTGGTTTTATGGTTTTGGGATGTCCTGACGCAAACTGAAGATATCCTTTGCTGTACCTTGGTTGATATGTCCAGTAAAGGTGCCAACCATTAAATTCCAATTTGAGATGAAGGCACTTGATAACCATATTCACGGGTAATTCGCGTGTGAAAACCAATCAAGGCCAGCGTTCCTGGAAGCACCGCAAAACTCTCTGTTTGCAGTCATTGGTTTTATACCCCACCTCTTTGTATGGAGTATCAGGAAATTATCACCATACCCGAAAATGGGCATGATCCTCTTTTCTTCTAAGTTATTCTGGATGGTCCTTCCTCATTCTGCCAGGAACAAATAACACAGTTGAGAGGCTATGCGAGACCCAATGCACACTCCACTTTCTTGTAGAAAGTGTTGACCTTGGTGCGCAACTACTGTCGATGTTAAGTATCCACTGAGCAATTCAAGGAAGGTATCTACGTTAATATTTGCCGCGTTTTGGAACGGTATGCTGACTTGCTCTTCTATGATATGTCGAAGAATTGACATGACACTTGCATCCGGCATGATATAATGTATGTCCTAGATGTCTATAGAAAACCAAGAGGTGTCACTTGATCCATGTTTTGGAGATACGAAATCAGTTCTTAAGAATTTCAGATCCTATCGGGATCTTTGCGATGTATTAGAAAAAGTTACGTGTCCAAGAAAATTGACATGCACTTGCCAGGTTCCTTTTCCCGATACAATGGCACGAAACGGTACATCCACTTTGTGCTCATTTGACTAATAAAGTATCCACTTCTGAGTGTCCCTCCTTCGTTCGTTTAATCTTTGTATATAGGCTGTTTTGGTTGTTTTCTTGAAGCATTTTTATAATTGCTTGCTGCGCAATCCTGCCTTATGTTTGCTCTACCAGGATGAAGTTTTTAGCCACTGCTTGAGAGGCTTTTTCTACATAAGTTCCTTAAGTAAGCACTACAAAGCCACCTTGTTTTTTTGAAGCACAATGTTTCAGATCTTTGCCTCGTAGCTCCTCGACTGTAAAGCTGAAACTTATATTTGGGAGCTCTGGGCTCGGATGGCTTCTGATGAGGTCAATTCATTCACTAATTATTTGCGAGGTTTCTCCTCGTGAGTTATGAATGCAATGTTTCGAACTAGGGCTAGCTTATCAAGCGGCTTGAGTCTGGGTGGTATGGCATATTTCGGACCTTGTTCGAGTGCTTTTATGGTTTTTCTGAGATGTCAACGCGCCCGATGACTTGAAGGGGCCACCCTTTGAGGTTCTACGGGTGTAACCTTTCAAGATGTTGCTTTAAAATTGGGATTTAGCGATTTTACCGTGTGCTTTTCGTTGAGTGTCTTACCATTATAAGCAGATTCATTAACACATTGAAGTTATCACACTTTGCCCGCAGGATATCTGTGAGCAACCGTTGCTAGCGCCATATTTTGGATTTGAGAATCTCAGATACTCGCGTGTCGTGTCCTTGGGACGGCGTTATTAAGCCGAAGAAATGCTCGACCTTCTCCAGGAGAATCATCTTTTTTATACTGTGCGTCAGAAACCTGGCTTGGCAAGTGGCGTTTGAGATCATGAGGCAGAGAGTCCGCGGTTCGAAGGAATAAAGGCATATATAAGATACGCTTACATAACTAGAAAGGTACTGTGTGACGTGCTTTAGCTGCGCTGGTTACTCCATAATATTTCAAAAGGCCAGCTGAACTTAGAACAGAGGAATATAAAAAGAAAATGTACATACGGGCCGCTGGACTACGAACTGCGGTTTAATGTTTTTCCTCTTTTCGAACATTGACGTCGTGGTTTTTCTTTTTTGTTTTAAAAACCGCGTAAAAACACCCAGCTTATATCGTAGAACCTATCTTAAATTTGAATAACCCGCACTTCACCGGGACCTAAAACATCGCAAATATTCAATAGACATCCAGTACATGTGTTATTCATTTCCCCATGCAAGCGTCATGTCAATTCTTCAACATATATTAGAAAAGCCAGGCAGCATACCGTTCATAAACGCGACGGGGATCGACATACACATCTTCCTTGAATTGCTCAGTGAATACCTCACATCGAGAGTAGTGGCGCACAAGGCCTACATTGTCAACAAAAAAGTGGAGTGCGCATTAGGTTTGGCATAGCCCCTCCAATGTGTGATTTGCTCCTGGCAGAACAAAGAAAGGACCATCCAGAATAACAATTTTCAGATATGTTGATGATATCCTGATACCTTGTACTTTGTAGTGCTTCCAAAAAAACTACCCAGAATTGGCTTCCACATACGAACTACCCGTGGATATGGTTATCACGTTTTGTGATCTCAAACTGAATTTTAAAGACAGGCACGTTTTCTGGACGTATAGATTCAGGTCAAGCAAAGGATTTCATCCTTTGGCGCCAGGACCACCCAAAATCATAAAACGAAGTGTTGCGAACAGCACTCTTCCATCGGCCTTAGACAAATCGTGTCACCATAATTCCGTGTCCAGTTTAAAAAGACAAATTTCTGTTTACGAGACTCTGGATATCCAAATGGTCTCTTGTTCAGTATGTGTGAAAACATCTAAACAAAACTGAAGTGCGAAACATGAGACATACGCGTAACGCAGAAGACAAAACCTAAACAAAGGAGCGCAATAGTACCCTGCATCCATGGAATAACACACAAACCAAAAATATAGCTGCGAGGCAAGACATCAAGGTCGTGTGCTCTGAATCAAACAAAGCTATGTGCCATAAGGTAAACCAGGACACGAACCACATGAAATGCTGCAACATCCCCCACAGGATACGATATGCCCTATGTGAAAATAGGGTTGTATATAATATTCCCCTTTCGTGTGGCAAGTGTTACACTGGCCAAACTTTGAGATTTATTAATGACAGGACAAGAGAATACGAAGCATCTCTAAAAGGCACAACAGCGGGGCCTCTGCCTAAAGCCGCCTTATACGAAAAAGTCCCGACATCCTTTGAAAAATGCCGATTGCTAACTTGGGCCAATCCAGGCGGCCCTACAGTCGACGCGCGGGTGTAAAAAAGCAAAACATAAAGGTAAAAGGTGTGCGCGTCAGAGGAGGAGGGAGAAGGAATGCCTTTGCTGGTCGCAGTGCAGTGCACGCTATGAGCTCATGCGGCCAATCAAATAACGCCGACTGTGACTTCACGGTTTTCATCGTCTTTCTTTGAGCACATCCTTCGAGGCTGGTAGACCGTGACAGTGCGCTTTTAGCCTGTGTGTATGTATTTGCGTGTCTTTCAGTTTTTGACTGCGCTCTGACTCTTGGACAACTCCAGGCGTCAATACAGTCGACGCGCAGGTGTAAAAAAAGCAAAACATAAAGATAAAACGTGGCGCGTCAGAGGAGGAGGGAAAAGATGTCGATACCATCTTTTATAATGGAGCATTATTATGTCCCGATGACGTGCGGGTGATTCACATTTGAGTTAAGTTAAGGTTTACGATATAAGTTCTGTTTTTTACGTGTCTTTTAAAGCAAAAAAGAAGAAAGAAAAAAACACATTGTCAGGGTTCAAAAAGAGGAAAGTGTATTAAACCGCAGTTCGTAGTCCAGGCATAGAATGATATACAGAAGGGAAAGAGCGGGAACTCCGGCCGGTTCGCGGCCCAGATACGCCTACAATCCCGTCCGAGAAACGGCGTTAATACGAAAAGCAGACTGAAAGATTTCTGTTTAAAAATACTCCCGCTAAAAATTGTGCTGCTTTAATAATATTTCGAGAATTTAAAACTGTAATAGATGTTAACTTGGTTTCCCGTTAGGCAGCTTTACACGCGGTGCGCGTGCCACAGCAGAGAATACGACGACGACTGACTGTCATGTCAGATGGAACGCTACGGCGTGGGCCTCAGGTTAGACGTTCCACTTGTAAATAGACTTGTAACCCTTCCGCTATTGAATATATAACATTGGCGACGAGGTGAATAAATAAGCGACGACGGGAACGGGGTACAAAGCAGACACGCTCGGCCAGCAACGTACGATGGCGGTGCCACCATCGGCGAGTTCGTGCCGGGTTCCGACGCGACATGGCCTTTGTACATGGAGCGACTAAAGTTCTACTTCATTGCGAACGACCTCCAGGCGGCCAAGAAGAAGCGTGCTGTGTTCTGCACAGTCTGCGGGGTGGCGACGTACGCCATCATTTGTTCTATCAGTTCGCCGGCTCTTCCGTCCGAGACAAGCTACGAGGATATCGTTTCGAAGCTGACGGCTCACTTCATCCCTAGGCCGTCCGTTATCGTGCGACGGTTTAGTTCGGGAAACGCAACCGTCGGCCAGGTGAGAGCATCGTTGCCTAAATTGCAGAGCTTCGTCGGCTTCGGGTCGACGCTGGACGATATGCTCCGAAACAGGTTGGTCTGAGGTCTCCGGGAAGAATCTCACCAACAGATCTCACGTGATTCACGGAAACTGTCTAACTGTCAAAACTGCCTTTGTTTGTTTGGCAGGGTTGCACCTCTCAGAAGAGCAATAAGAAAAACGCTGCAAGTACGGTATGCGTCACAGAGAGCATACGGAGCGAAACTGGGCGATATTCCACGCCGAACGCCGAAAGGAGATCCAGAGTACAATCTTTGCCGCTGCCTGTTTCGATTCGGATAGGCCTGTTGCTACGTTCTGCTATCTGGGGGGGGGGGGGGGGGGGGGGGGGGGGGGGGTGTACAGCGAGTCTGCAAGGTTGCCAGAATAAAGTGCAGCTTCAGGGTCCGCCAGACGCGACTATGTAAGGCATGGCTGAAAAACGAAACGTAGTGTTCCATCATGCAGACAAAAAGGGTCCTTCTCAAACGTCAGTTCCTGCACGCTAACCAAACGTTAAGGGAACTGAAGAAAGACATAAAAAAAAAACTGCAACTCGCGCCTTTAGCATTTTGTCCGAAAACTGTAGATACTTGCCATTCAACTTTTGTTCTTATGTTCTTTCACAAACCAGAGCGCGACCTAAAAGCATTTGATTTTATTTCCTAGGAATTCTACTCGAAACTTGAGTACTACAGGCCTATGAGCGTATTATCGACACGGGTTTGTGTAGTTATCTCTGGGTGACGTCCATTAAAGGACCAAGGCTAGGTGCCGCACAGCGCTAACTGAATTACTCATTTACAACCATGAGACCAGTCGCCTCATTTGGGTGGCTGACTGACTTCACACACCGAAATTTTGTGAGATCTACTAATCGCTAATCAGTAAAACTACGTTCGGAAATGCCGTAGCAAGGTGATATCCAAAAAATTTAAAAAAAGAAATATATATGCTTTTGAGGTCAAAGACAAAATCGAGTGTAATTGACGACTCCTGCACATTATATGTCGGAGGATATCTTTTCAAACCTTTTCTTGAGAAAATAACTAAGAACTGTCTCTGTTCTGATTTGCCGAAGGACAAGTCTGAGAAGGCGACAACGCCTCGGCAGTATTTCCTGATGTGAAAATTGTATCATGTGCCTGGTAAATTATTTGGGAATCTTGTTGTTTTAACGATAGGGCGCGTGAGCATAATCTTTCTGTGCAGAACAACGCGGGGGGACACCTGGCAGACCACTGCAGGCGATGTGCTGACTGTAAGCCTCTTTTGGCTGAAACAAAGTTTTTAAAGAAATCAAAAGATAAGACCGAGAGAGAGATAGTAGAGGCATTTTATATCAAAAAGAAAAATGACAAATGCGTTAGCATGCCTTCTCTCTTTGTGCTTCAGAAAGAAGTAATGTTTCTAGATAGCTGCTTGTGAGAGTGGTGATTGGTTGCAGTGTGGATTTGGCATACGATCTTGTGTATAAAAGTGACAGTGTTGTTTCTAATAAAATCAGTTGTGAGTTAGCGCCCGTCCTGTCTTCTTTGTGTCTTTATTGTCCTTGTTGTGTTGCGCTTTTTAACATTTTAAAGCATATTGTTGTACCCTCGAAGGCTGTTTTTGATTTCATCAAGCAGCTATTAATCTCACTTAGTCGCCATTGTAGAGAGTGTAGCAAATGTTCTAAATATGTGCGTTGTGTGCTGTTTTGTTTCCAACACCGTCGGGTGTCGGTTATTTGCGTCTCTGCTTCGAGGAGTGTCAGAAGATGTTTTTAAAAATGTTTTCCCGAGTGCGTCTCTGCTGGCATGTTTGTTTCGTTAACAGGAACCTAGATAAAGTATGTTAACAGTCTGTTCTTTTCGGAGGCAAATAGACAAATTCAAAAGGTAGTGGTGTATTCCTTTAATGTGAAGTTATGTATGCATAACTAGGAGCAGTTTTATTTAACAGTGTAGTTTTGTTCTCTAAAAGTTTGCATGTACCCGGTTTAATCTACAATGTATGGTTTGGTGTTTTCTGTTTTAACCAAAACAAAAAGTTAAAGCATGCCGAATTCATGTACCAAAACTGATGGGGAAACTGTCTTATGGGGCTATGTTACACCTTGCGAGCTGGTGACTTTTAAGAGGTTGAAAGTGACGGTATTTTATCCTGTGACCTGTGACATTGTGACACTTTCTGATCAATCAATCAGTCAATCAATCAATCATTTATTTGCGTCTGTACACGTGTACAGGCACTGGAGGCATGAACAAAAAGCCGACAGATGTCGGCTTGACGAGGTTCACGCCCCCTTTTTTGGCAAACGGCAAGCAATCGAAAGGTAAAAAAAAAAAGTCAGATACTTAAAAAAAAAATCACGTAGCAATAGTAAAAAATTAGGGCTGGGCAATTGATCGATTAACATTCCGATTAATCGATTAAGGCTTTAATCGCGATCAAATATTTTAACCGGTTAATCGGTTTTTTAATGTGGCGTGCATCCGGTCGTTCCGTCCCGAGCGGTGTTCCTCTTCCCATCCAGGTGCTATGAGCAAGGTTCAATTCTCGCGCTCGCAAAGCGTCACGCGTTCGAGGACATACATTACAGTTCTGCCGAGGCCAGAAGAAAAAGCCGGGCCCGCTATTGATCTCCGCACGACCGCGAAACTTCACGTGTTGAGGATCTATTACCTATCCTGCCCAGGCAAGACAAACAAGCACAAAAACAAGCTGGGACGCTAACAACGCCATGGTTACTTCTTCCAGTATTTGGCCCGCAAAAATGGACGAGTTCACGAGTATGAAAGGCAATCTCGCTTGAAAGTTTGGGTTTAAAGTAAACTCCAGCGGTAAAGTTTTTAACTCGAAGGAAGTTCACTGCATCATTTACAAATATCCGTTTTCGTACAGTGGAAGCTTAAGTTCGCTTTAGTATCACCTACGAGCGAACCACCCATGTACTCCGCTGCAGCAAGGATCGACCATCCGCCAAAACGCAGACAACAATCAACGCCTTCTCATCGAGGCCCCTTTCTCTGAAAAAAGAAGAAAGCATTGCCCAAGCCCTAATTTCTTGTCTTCCTGTCGGAGAATGCGGAGAAACTTCTTTGTCTTCGGAGCTGGAGCAAAAATATGTGAGTCTTTGAATCGTTGAACTATGAGTCAATTCTAAAAGTCCTTTGCGCCGTGTAACAGAGAGCAAAATAAGTCTTCAAAGGCAAGACGAGCTGTTGCATTCAATTTTAATATATTTTTTATAAAAATCGACGCAACCGATTAATCGATTAATTAATCGATTAAAGAGTGGCGATTAATCGGGTTAAAATTTTTAATCAACGCCCAGCCCAATACACGTTTAAAATTGGGCTATAGATTACAATGTCAAGGGAAAAAAATACACTCTATATGCTAAAATACAATTGTATGACAGAAATATTCATAGAAACATCAGTTTTAAGGAATGGGATGTTAAATGTTCGATGATAATGTTATTTTCAATTAAATGGTTTAGTAAAAAAGGAAGGCGATGTTTTAGCATTTGAGTTCCATCGGTTGTTCGACTGAATGCTATCCTCCATACTTCATCGTGACGTACAGTCGGGAGCAAAAGTTTGCGGGGCACGGGAGCGCGTGCCGAAATGCATCGCCGCGCCGTCCGACGGCGCGCCGCCGCATTAAGGCGACACGGTTTGGGCATGCGCACCTTTCGTGCATGCAATCATGTTTCTTTCGCTCGTCTCTTTTCGACGCGCCCCTGATAGCAGGAGTCGGCGCCAGGGGCGTGAGTTATCGCTTTGCTGGCTGTCTGCTGCGCGTCTGGTTCAGCCGTCTCAGCCACCGCGCTTTGTCACGGAGCTCGCGTGTGTGTGTATGGAAAGGAGGGGGGGGGGGGGGTTAGCCAGGCACCTTGCTACCCAGCGCGGCTGCTGAGTCAGCTGAAGACAACGCGGGGCATGACAGCCAGCGAAACGGCAACTTGCGCCCCTGGCGCCGACTCCGGTTATCAGGAGTGAGTCGGGCAAAAACGAGCGAAAGAGACATGACTGGCCACACGAAGGGCGCGCATGCGCAAAGCGCTACTTTTTAATGCGGTGGCGCGCCGTTGCACGGCGCGGCGATGCATTTCGGCACGCGCTCCCGCGCCCCGCAAACTTTTTCTCCCGACTGTACGTTATAAGGTCTAATATTTATTGTTAATTCTGCTATGTTACTAATGTCAGGCGTCTTTTGTTTAATACTTGCTATATATCGAATAAGTAAAGTGTATTCGTGCAGTTTGTTTAAGGATAGGACGTTCAATGATTTAAGCAATGGTTTCGTGTGGGTTGATTGTGGTACATTGATTATAGCTCGGATTGCCTTCTTTTGAAGAGTCGTTAATGTGTCCAAGTTAGTTGTAGTTGATGTGCCCCAGACCAAGTGACAATAATTCAAATGCAACATGAATAAAGAATTGTAAATGAGAAGCTTAATTTTGACTGGCAAACTTGAACGGAACTTGTTGAGAATGCCAACAACACTTGAATTTTTTTTTATTACACTTTGAATGTGGGTGTCCCATGACATGTTTTCATTAAACATCACACATAAGGTTTTTACATTCGGGACGACTTCAATGATAGAGGGGCCAAGTTTCAGGCGCAAGTCAATAATTACCAATTTATTATGTGGCTTAAAAATAATCGCTTTTGTTTTAGATGTATTAATTAGTAGAGCGTTTGCTTCACTCCATTTATGTAAATATTCCAGTGTTTTGTTAGTGGTTTCTGCAAGTGTGTCGATATTGTTAGCTGAAAAAAGTAGTGTTGTGTCATCAGCGTAAATGATGAAAGTGGTGTTTGGGCTAATCGTTACAATGTCGTTTATATAAATGTTAAACAGAAGTGGGCCTAATATACTTCCTTGAGGGACACCTGTTTTTAACTCTTGAAAGTCTGAAGAATAGTTGTTTATAAAAACAGATTGTTTACGAAATTCTAAATACGATGTTAACAGGTTTAGGGTTAGTCCACGGAAACCATAAAACTGAAGTTTATTAATTAGGGTGGTATGATTTATGCGATCAAATGCTTTAGAGAAATCAACAAAGACACCAAGAGTTAAAAGTTTTTGTTCGAATGATTTTAAAATGAGTTCTTTTTGATTTAGTAGTGCGAGTTCAGTGGATCTACCCTTCCTGAAACCATATTGTGATGAGGTTATGAGCGAGAAACGGTCACTAAAAGGAGTCATACGACGATGAATAATTTTCTCTAGGCACTTCGAAAACAGAGGAAGAATGGAAATTGGTCTGTAGTTTGAATGATCGTTTTTGTCTCCATCTTTGTAAATAAATATAACTTTCGCAATTTGCATTTTTTTAGGAAAGATTCCGGATGAAATCGAAATGTTGAAAATATGGGTAATTATGGGTGTTAGTATGTCCAGTACATATTTAACAGGTTTGATTTGAATGTTGTCAATATCAGTACATTTGCTATTTTGAATTGTGTTAAACATAGGATAAACCTCATGTTCATCAGTGGGGGCGAGGAGAGCGCTGCTCTCATTCGGCGTTCCTAAGTAAATTGGTGCATCGCAGTTTTGTGTGCCCTGTACTAGGTTTGCAAAATAATTGTTAAATGAATCGGCTAGGGCCTTTTCTTGTAAGGTTGATTCTCCGACCTTTATCTCGGTTACATTGTTTAGCTGTGCTGACCGGTTCAATATTTTATTGATTGTTTTCCATGTCTGGTCTGGCCTGGACATTGACGGGCCATTAAATAAGCATAGAAGATAGTTGTCTTTCAACTTTCTCAGAAGCTTTGTCAGCCGATTTCTATAGGCTTTAAAACAGCATAAATCATCAGAATCTCTGGTCTTCAAAAATTTTCCGTATAACCTGTTCTTTTTCCTTATCATTTCTAAGCATTCTCTGGTTATCCAAGGTTTTTGTCGGGAACGTTTTGGGCAAATAGGCTGGTATTTAAATGCTATCAAGATGTGCATTGTTTGAGCTTTTTAAGTGATCATGACAGATGTTCTTGGGTAGCAAATAATTATGACGCATGTTCTCCCGGATATATTTATATCATTCAGTATGTTGTAAATGATTCATTATGTTATTAATAATTTCTTTTCGTAAATAATAATGGCTATCTGAGGGAACATGTTACGCCACACTGATTCGTTTGTACATAATTGAGCTGGAAATAAATTGTGTTTGAATCACAAGTTGTTTTACTTGTAATATTCCATTTTAACAAACATTTTACCACAGCAATCTATAATTTTTGTTGTGTGACGTAGGCAAATGTTTATTTCACAGAGTATGCAATTCCTACGTTTAAAACTGCACTTATAGGTAGTGAACGTATGTAAATACAGTAAATATTCCAGCCAAAAACGCGAAGAGGAGGAGGAGGAGGAAGAATTTTGTAAAGCAGTAGAAAAGACGGCGTTTGGTCATGCGGGAAAAACACGGACGATGTCACGTCCGAATAAATAGTGGGAAACATAAAGAAGAGCAGTGGAGGGGGGGCAAAGAAAAGAGGAGACTGGGAAGGAGGGATGAAGGAAAGAGGAGGAAAGCCGGCGGTCAATATTAGCAGTCACTTGTCGCTACACATACACACCTACATACAAACACACGTGTTGTTCAAGAATTGGCTGGTTTTAAAATTGCGCTAAAAGTCCAGAGTTATTCTTTGAAAAAACACAGAAAAAGGACCTGAACATGTCTGCGACGGACTCGAGAGCCCCGTGGAAAAAATAATGTGATCATTTTCCGCCAGTGGACGACGAATGTTCTGAAGCTGCTGAGAGAATCTCTGCCTTTGGATCTTGTATTTAGGACATTCCCATAGAATGTGTTCGGCGTTTTCTGAGACGTTGCAAGCGTCACATAGTGGCGACTTCCTTTTGCCCCATCAATGTCCTATGACTAGCCGAACGTTTCTGAGATTTTTCGACGAACTGTGAGGTTTTACGTATTTGCAGAGCTTTTCATCCAATAATCGCAGCCACAAGGGGCACGGCCAGATCGATGATTTTCAATACTGACGAGGCAAGTGGTTTGTTGATGCCCGCAACCAAGCTATGAAGAGCTTGCAGGAAGAGTATGACGAGACTTTGCTAACTTAAGAAAGACTGAAGTGTAAGCGGCAGTTGCCGGAGGAGTTTTCTGTTTCTTTTGATTAGAAGATCTTTTTGATGCCGCCTCACGGTAAGGGGCTTGTCTGGTGACTGTTCCTCTTTCATTTCTCAGAAAGGTGGTTGAACATTCACTGCCTCCGCGGCAGCGGGATAACCTGAAATCGTGGGAATACTCGGCTTGCCATCTTTTTTTCCAGGGACTGCATTCGCTTCCACGACGCTTGACCAAGTTGATTGGTGTAGCGAAGTTTGCGACGACTGGTGTAGCCTCAGCTGGGAATCTACCCTTGTTTTGTTAACCGTAGTGGCAGCTGTTTTTGTGGTGGCGTGGTTTATTCCGTTTTGTTGTGAGTAGTCTTTGATCTTTCTCACGAGTTTGATTTTTGGGTAATGTTGCGATGTCGTGTAATGTTTTCTCCCACAGTTCACACATTTGGGTGGGGTGTAGGGCGGGCATTCTTCGGTGTCGTGGGCGTTGGTGCAGCGAAGACATACCTTTAGACGCGAACACGTTGGGGTAAGGCGGCCCAGTTTCCCGCACGAGTGGTATTGCACTGGGCGTGGTGAGTATGCGGTGACTGAATGTAGGACGCAGCCCACAGCGACATGACTTGGCAGCTCACGTCCGACAAAAGTGAGGCGCACTGTTTGGGAATCACCCAAGCGCCTCAGCTGAGCAAGCTTGATTTATTTATTTATTTATTTCAAATACCCTCAAAGTAAGTACATTGACGAGGGGAGAGAGCTGTGAAACATTAAATATAAACTGCACATATTAGTGATAACTTTTTTAAACACAACAATAGCAATGATTGCAATAATACTTAAAAAACAAGCGAGCTGGTGATGATTCATGGTAATAAAACCCGAGACTCAGGAACACAGAAGGAGACGAACACAACACAACGTCTCAAACACAGCTGAACGTTTATTTTTCAGACACTCGATTAAAACGATGTCGGGTGGGGGCACCGGGGGGGCTCGACTTTTTAAACGAGTGTCTTAAAAATAAACGTTCAGCTGTGTTTGAGGCGTAGTGTCATTTTCGTCCCCTTCTGTGTCCCGAGTCTCGGGTTTTATTACCATGAATATCAATGATACTTGCAATCGAGGCGGGAACGTGGTTCTAGTTTATAGATGATTGTGGCATAAAAGAATATTGAAATAATGAAGTTTTAAAATTTGGAATACCAACGTTATGGCTATGATCAATGCGAGCTGATATGTAGAATGGTAGAGTAATTAGTCTATGACGAAGGGTAAAATTTTGATGAAATATTTTATGAAAAAGACACAAACGAGAGATTTTTCGGCAGTGAGTTAGTAACGGCAGAACTAAAGTATTTTTCATGGTAGTAGCGCTGGCAGTGCGATGATAGTTTGTCAATATAAAACGAGCTGAGCGGTTTTGAATGGATTCAACATGAGCAATTAGTGACGAGTGAGCGGGGTCCCGCACAGCAGCAGCATATTCCAATTTTAAACTGATTAAAGGACACGTGCAAAGGAAAAAAAAAATTTTTAAACGGCTTAGATGGAAAAAGGACGCCATAAAACGATTTTACAACGAAGAAAAAAAATGTTAGAGCTATATTTACGACGCAAAACGAATTTGTAGTTGGCGCCCGCGGGCACCGCGGAAACGTGGTCCGTATTTATCACGTGACTGGTCCTTATTTATCACGTGGTGCTTGCGTTCTTTCGGAAGCTTCCTATGGCCTCTAAAAGTAACTTATTCATCTTTGTTTGAAGTATAAGAAAAAAACTAAGATGAATAAGTAACTTTTAGAGCCCAAAGGAAACTCCTGAAAAAGCGCAAGCAGACGTGATAGACCTGTGCGCCGGTCAGACGACGGCGGCGGCGCCCCGAAGCAGACGAACTTGTGCGGCGGCGGCGACGGCGGCGTGGAGAAACGCGTTGAAGCGGCGTTCGCACAACGCTGAGCGTGCGGCGGCGACGCAGCGCGGCGGCGCGCGGGCCTACCACGTGACCAGCGGCGGCTCCCGCGAGCGCCAACTACAAATTTGTATAGCGCCGTAAATATAGCTCTAAAATTTTTTTTTCTTCGCTGTAAAATCGTTTTATGACATCCTTTTTCCATCTAAGCTGTCTAAAAAAAAATGTTTTTTCCTTTGCATGTGTTTTAAGGTTTCGTACAAGGTTAGTTTTAATGAAGACGGAGCAAGGAAAAAAATTTTTTTAAGTATCCTAACATACGGTTAGCACTGTTAATTACGTATTCAATATGAATCTTCCAAGAAAGGTTACACGCTATATGAACACCAGGATATTTGTAAACAGACACTGAAGCGAGAGGATTACTGTTTAGATGATAACTATGACACACCATTGAGCACGTGACACTCTCATGCATTTGGATTTGTTAGTCTTAAGTTTATTAGCCACTGGTTACACCACAGTGATATACGATTAAGGTCAGATTGTAGAAGACTAAAGTCAGATATGTCAGTTATTTTCTGGTTGATTACGCAATCGTCAGCAAAGAGGCAAATAGAGACGACAAGTTCTGCACCAAATCATTAATGTAAATAAGAAAGAGGAGCGGACCAAGCGCTGATCCCTGTGGGACGGCCGAAGTTACTGGAACAGTACACGAATTTGAATTGAATGGAAGTGTTTATTTCTTTCGGATCAACCGAAAGGGGAACAGAGACTAAAGGCAGAAAATGCCTGACGAAGGTCTCTGTCCCCTTTGCAGTTCGTACATACGGTACACAGTATACTATACACTCATACAAATGTAGAACAATCAGCAATTCAAATAATGTCATGGCTTTATAATACATCATCAAGAGAGGATCGCAACTAGTAATATAGATTATGAAAGAAACTTTTTCACAAGTTCAGAGATAAAAACCATCAATTTGTACATGTATAAAAATGGCTATAAAACAGTGTGACTGCCCACCAAGAGTGTCCTCAGCTCTTTTTTAAATTTAGAAAAGGAGTTATTAAAATCCGCGAAGGTCCCAATTGAATTTAATAATTTGGTCACCTAATAATCTTTAGTTTGCTTTCCGTAATTCGTTCGAATCTGTGGAGGTCGTGTTAACGAGTGCCGAAAGGTGTATCTGTGCACTACATCACTTGTAGTTTTATCATAATGTTTCTTAGTTTTGATATGTTGCATTAACTTGAAATCATAAATTTGGTTAGCCTTGAGTATACCGTGTTTTTTAAAAAGTGGCTCACTCGGAAGGTCTTGCATATTTCCCGTGTAAGTTTCAAATAACCGCAAAATTTTCATCTGTAATTTAAGAATCTTATTTTAGTTTCTGAGCGTGGTGGTACCCTATACTAAGATACAATAGCATATCTTTGAGTAAAAAGAGAGTAATAAATTTGTTTTTTAACCATGTAGGAATCAGGTTTCTTATTTTATACAAACATTCAACTGCCTGAGAAAGCTCAGCAGTCAACTTATTTACATCTGCATTCCAGCTAAGCTCCTGGTTAAACCAAACGCCTAAAAGATTTTGTTCGGGGACTTGCTCTATAATTGAGTTTTCGAAATATAGTTATTTGAGTATTATCATGTTTGTTTATTAGAGCAAAAATTATATACTTGGTTTTCTTAGAATTTAGTTGCAGATTATTTTTATGGAGCCACACTGCTAATTCAGCGAGATAGCTGTTTGTTCCATTGACTCTAGGGATGCTTTGGAGGCAGAGGCGAAAAATGCGTTCGCATCATCTGCGTATATAATCAGTTCTGGAGATCTAGGAATAGCAGTAATATCATTAATATAAAGGACTAACAACAGCGGGCTTAGGATAGAACCTTGGGGCACACCATATTTTACTTCCAACGTGGTTGAGACAGAGTTGTTAACTTTGACGAATTGAAGGCGATTTGTTAGATAATGTTTTATTAAAGCAAAAGCTACTACTCGTATTCCGTACAGTTGAAGTTTACTTAGCAAAATTTGGTGTTGAATCGTGTCGAAAGTTTTTTTAAAGTCCAAAAAACTTCCAGTGTGTATAATTTATTTTCCATGTTGTATATTATTTTATCTTTCGTCTCAACAAGTGCCTGCTCTGATGATTTGCCCTTTTGGAAACCATACTGTGATTTGTTTATGACATCATGCTTTATAAAAAACTGATATAATCGCTTTTGTATAACTCCCTCAAATGTTTTCGAAAATATTGGCAAGACTGATGTAGGTCTATAATTTTGTAGATACGGTTTCTCTCCTTTAAAGACAGGGGTAACTTTTGCAATTTTGAGGGGGTGTAGGAACATACCCGATTCTAGAGAACAATTTATGATATAGGATAAGATGTTACTTAAAATTTAAAAAAAAATATATATTTAATTGGAGCTGGTTTTATTTCATCTACGCCAGGGATTACATTATTTTTTATCTTATTTATAAGACCTATCTCTTGTAGGGTGGTTGGTGATAGCATTATCGAATTGGCTATAGAATGCGTGGTCATCATACCGCCGCGTAAGGGCTCATTGTCGGATTCTAAAGGTGCAACAACATTTACGAAATACTCGTTCATCGAATTACATAGTTCTATACCGCTCACATGATTCCCATCAATAATCACGTGATTTATATCCCGGGAATGACGATGCTTATTTGTACTATTAGCTGTAACGAACTGTAGGCGGTTAGTTAAAAAGGCGTGAATCTAATTTAATATACAGGAGTCAATGTTAAGTGGTTGTAGTTTATGAAGAAGGAGTTTATGGGAAACTTTGTCAAAGGCTTCTCAGAAATCTAAAAAAACACAATCGGTTTCATTATGATTATCAAGATAATTATGGAGATCATGCGTGAAGGATAGTAGTTGCGTCTCACGTGAAAAATGTTTTCTAAAGCCATGTTGGGAACTTGTGAAGAAGTCATTAGTTTCAAGATAATTATAAACTGTGAGTAAATGACGTGTTCAAATATTTTACATGGCATACTTGTTAAAGATATTGGTCAATAATTGGATGGGTTTTTTTTTTCGCCAGATTTATGGAAATGAACCCCCTCCCCAACCACCCAATCGCTCGGGACTACGCCATGGTTAAGAGACTGCATATAAAGTTTTGAAAAAAATTATTGAATGATACATATTACAATTTTTTTAAGAACTTGCTGTTAATTCAATCTATTCCTGTGCAGGACGGAAGCTTCATATTATTGATAATGCCAGCTATACCAATCGCGTCAACTGCACTGGGTCCATAGGCAAAAAATCTGAAAATGACTATACCGGTATTTGATTAACATCAGAGGTTGTAAATGACAAACTAAAAAACATCATTTAATACACTTGCACTTTCAGTTACTGGTATATCTATACTGTCACACGAACGAAGAACAATGTTGGACCGACATATGGGATTAACGATATTCCAAAATTGTTTGGGATCAGTTACTAACATGATATTTAGTGTATGATTAAAAAAATGTGATTTAGCTTCCGTAAGAGCTGATGTATATTCTTGATCTGCAGTTTTGTCGCAGTCCACCGTGCATCAGCGGATGATCGTTTGGCAGCGTGAAAGAGTCTTTTTTTTTCCTATTTCGCAGGCGCCTGAGATTAGAGTTAAACCAAAGCGAGTTAGTGTTGCAACGAATCTTCCTTGATGGTATGTACTTTTCAATTAATAATAGATCAACTTTTTTTTGAACAGCACCCATTGAGACTCAACGGAGCGCTCTGAAAACTCAGGTATGTAATCACTAAGGAACTCAGACAGGTACAAGTTAATTGACATAAAATCAGCTCTGCTGTAGTCACAGATTAATTTTATGTGAATTTTAGGCATTTAAGGAAACGTGAAGAACTGAATGGTCACTGAGACATCCCTTACAGAAATGTCATATATGGCCCAGATATGTTTAATATAGGGCCGTATATGGGCATATAAGCAGACATATACGGTCATATATTGCCATATAAGGGCTGAAATCAGGGCAGATATGGTAAGGTGACACCATATATGACGCCATATATTGCCAGATAAAGTCATATATGGTGCCAGTGGCTGCCATATATAACAGTATAGGATGCCTGATACTCCTGTATATGGCACTATATGGTGCCAGTCAACATATAGATGCAGGTAACACTCCGCGTCGGCCGGTATCGGGACTACGCCGGCCCGCCCATGGTAACAGGATGGCAGCGCCTGGCCATGGGCACCGGGGAGCTACCGGCCCCGGCCGGCGTCGGGGTTTCGTCTTGCTCATTGGCCAGTTCAGCCGTAGAAGTTACAGTGACTGGCCGGCATCGGGTTTTTGCTGTCTTTGCTGGCTAGTCTTTCCATGGAGGTTCCAGCAACTGGCCGGCTTCGGTATTTTGCTCTCTTTGATGGCCGGTATTTCCGGAAGTTTAGTAACTTGCCGGCACCGGTATTTTTCTGTCTTTGATGGCCAGTATTTACATGGAAGTTCAGTGACTGGCCGGCATCGGCGCTTTGCTGTTCACAGGCTGGCGAGCCCCGGGAACTTTCGTTTACTGACCGGCATCGTTCTATTTTTTTTTGCCTTTTTCACTATGCAGTCACGTCATTGAGATTCCGACGAACTGCGGCGATCCATATGTAGCGAGTGGAAATGTTTGCGTTGATCAATCCTTCGTAAATGACTGCCGACGCTGGCGTATTTGATCCCACCATGGCCAGGCTGACGTGTTTTATCGCGAAAACGCGAAAGAAAAAACAATGCCGTAGGGAAAATTTGCAGTCCAGGATTTGAGTATCTGACCCCATACGCCACGAAAATTAAATTTCACAACGCCGAACGACACTTTTTTCAGGAAGTTAGTTTAATTTGATGTACTATACTTAAGGTCAGGCGTTATACACACGTGTTGGGCTCTGTTAAATAATAAAAACTGTATAGCGGAGCCTCAAATGAAAAAGAAAAAAAGACGTGGCATGATTGAGCACGCGCTTTGAGCTACAAAACAATAATAAACATTACTTTTCAGAAACTAGAAAAGTAAGAGATGTGTTTATTGCTTAGGACGCTACGAGAGGTACATAAATCTCCCGAGGGATCATTTTATTGGTGATTTTAATCTAGTGTGAAAATATGCTATTTAGGGCAGGAATCGACTGTTCTATGTGGTAGTTACGATTTTTAAGAGAAATATTTCAAATGTTCACATAGCCAAACGATATCTGTCTCTTTAATAGCTTATGTTACACGAAATACCGTACCAGAGGAACGCGAATATAAAAACCTTTTTTCTTTAGTAAAAATAGCGAGAAACACCAATGCGTTGTGGATGTACACGCTGCTGGGTTTGTGAGGGGGTGAGGTTAGTTAACGTCCCTTGACACTACGAAAAATAAATGTGACAATGCCGAACGATAGCATTTCTGAAAGCTAGTTTAATTATCCGCGCTGTACTTGAATCTCAGGAATAAAAAAGTGTTTAGGCCTAACAATAAGTAACACTGCGGGGCGCAACCTGTATAAGTAAAACCTGGCGGCACGCGGGGGATAGCGCTGATCTACCAGAATAAAATTAAATACTACTTTCCGGAAGTCAGAAAATTAAGAGATGCGCTTATGAGCTATGAGCTCAAATCAATTACTGCCTTAAAATGGCGATATTTTTGTTTCAATAGTGGGTGAAGATGGACCGCTTTCATGACAAACTGGCTTCATCACTGTGGCAGTTTTACCACTTACATTTTCCCATTTTGCTCTAAATGTACCCATTATTCTTAATTTTATTTCTTCGTTGAAAGGACTTGCGCTGTTTGCCCACTACACTGACCCACCTATTAGCACAGAGGGAGCGAATCATCCCGGCAAAACACGAGGGCCAGGTTTTCTGAATTGCATCAATTCAAATGTGGGCTCGCACTTTTCACTTTCACCTTCTGCGTGATTGTTACCCTGAAGAAGGGTGCCGACGACAGCATAAACAAAGAAAATATTTAAAATAATAAAACCTTATACACAAAGGTGAGAAAAATTTTTAAATAATAAAAACGAATAAAAAAGGTGAGAGAAAAATATTTAAAATAATAAAAAGTAATACAAAAAGATAAGAAAAAAATATTTAAAATAAAAACTAATACAAAGAGGTGAGGAAAATAATACAAAATAATACAAAAAGGTGAGAAAAAATTTAAAAATAAAAACGAATACAAACAGGTGAGAAAAAAAATATTTAAAATAATAAGAACGCATACAAAAAGGTGAGAAAAAACCCAATGCCTTTCCATACTCCAAAGCACACTGTGCAATTTTGCTATATTTCGGTGACTTCATAAGAGAAAAACATTTCTCTAGCAACAGAATAGTTTTTATCGGTAAACGTCTATTCGCCAGGAGTAGTAGCCAGGAAAATTATCGTTTCGTAGAGAGTCTCGGGGGTGAGGTTAACTTCCTTTTTACTTGGCGCCATAGTGGCGCAGCCTTCGCTAGAACTACGCCGCGGTGTTGCTTTTCATAAAAGAAATAAAACGGCTTTTACTAAGAAATAGAATAATCCATTGATGCGCCAGCAGGAGGGGATGATTTTGACATTGAAGAAACAAGGGCATTGGAGAACACATTGCGAAAAGAGTTTTAGAATGTCAGGCTAGAGAAAATAAACAGCTTGAATATAGAGAACTTTCAATATCCACCGGAATCTGTGAACTTTTGAATGTACGTAAACAACACTTTGAACTTTATGCTTTTTCTTTGTTCTATTGTTTCCAGAATATCTTCTGGCAAGCGTTGGTAAGACTAACTCCGTCGCTTGTATTGCTCAAGCGTGCCAGCATTACATGAAGGCCAAAATCATCGTTCTGTCAAGCACTTAAAACTCCGCCCTTGAGGAAAGAATCATTTTGTAGGAAATAGAATAGCGTAAACAGTTGAAAACTTGTAAATTTACGTGAGTCATTTGAAGAAAAACAAATAAACGAACAAACAACCTGGCGACGCAACGAAGTTGTCTTTCTTCTTTCGTCATAACACGTTTTGTAGAAATAAAGTTCGTGGACATCTTTTCATCAACAAATGTTTCTTGAGCACACGTTTCAGCGACATATATTTCATTACCACACGCATTGTCGACACGTCGACGCCTCGTGGAAACACGTTTCGTACGCACAGCATTTTGTCGACAACGTATTGTTTTGGAAAACGTGTCATTTTTTTGTCATTTTTTTTAAAGACAAAGGCGGTCATCATGCAAGAAGGAAGGAGAGAAAGCTAGGGTCGGGAAAATGAACGTTATTAGAACTCGAGGATGGCTCTTGAACGAACGAACCCACAGTTGCCTTCAGCCACAACAATGTGTGTCAGAAGTGGCATCATAGAAATACAAAGTTCCAGCCGGGAGAACTGTATTGAACATTCCGGTCTCACAAGGGACCGGAATGTTCAATGCAGTTTTCGGAATACCGAAACAAAGTAAAAGCTTGGACTGCAGAACAGAGAGCTATCTGGCAAAATCAAGGTGTCAGCTCATTTCAAAAGCATAATTTTCTGCACGGATAGAACCAAACCTACAGGCTAGCTTATTTATGTGAACGATCTTTTATTTCACGTCCTAGAGAAAAGGCGCATTTCTACATAAAATCGCCTACTAGGCCATTCCAGATAATTGATCACAAATTGCAGTTTCTTCTTATTTCAATTGTTGTAATCACTGTACATGCTTTTTATTAACGTTTTATGCCATGCAGAACAAAACATATTTGTCTGGTTAGAGCTGCCCTGCCTTTCTTACATCCGCACATGTATGAAAGTTTATTCTGTCTTACCCACTTGACCATTTCTTCTATTACAACCATAAGGTATTTATGTTTTGAAGCCCTACCGAAAAAGCCCGTATAACTTTTTGCTATCCGGATTATGGAACCGGAAATCTAACTGGATTCTGTCTGGACTCTATATGGATTTTAGGTTTTCAGAAATTATTCCTTTGTCTGACATCTGGATTTCGGGTTTCCACAAACAAATTTCCAGTTACATTATACGGACGGTGAAAAGTTATACTGGATTTTTCTGTGGGGAAAAGCGCCATTCTAAGATTTCAATTGAAATTTAGTTATTAGAGGACGCACCCGTCATAGGCCAACCCGGTATTCGGCTTCTGCGCACTGCTGCATTTTATTATTCCTTTGTGTGACGCGTTCTCAGCGTGGCGGTCACCCTCGTCTACGAAATATATTAGACGCCACGCTTACGTTCAAAACCCACTAACTCGGCATATTTTGCCTGGGTGACGACCGCTGGAAAAAGTGTATAGTCGGTGAAAGGTTAAGAATGCAATTGAAGTTTCACCTTCAGCTCGGGATTTCTACTTTCGGTAATGCTTCGGCGCGTGCAACCAAAATAGGTATGAGTCCCACGAGCGCGTGCTGGAGGCGGAGCTTCATAACTCAACCCCGAGACTGCAGGAAACAAAAGCAACACTGTCACACACAGTCTCTATTTGAACGGCTGCCGCTGCGTGGCAAAGAGCGAGAGTTTTTCCATAAAAGAGCGGTACATTTCTGTCACAGAAGAGGTCGGTAGCTGTCTGTAGCTGTTTTCTTGTGCGGGTCCGGTAGTCGTTTAGAATTTCTTCTTTCGATGTCAGCCTACTTGTGTTCTTGATAGTTGCTCAAACTTAGTTGCATCGATGTACTTGTGCTGAGGCAGATACCGATGTACGATACTTGGGCTTCAGTCTGCTTTAGCCGTTGTCCAGCCTTTCAGATAACCCAAAGAGAATGTGAGTACACATGTTGAAAGGCGAGAAATAGGGGAGAAATAATAGAAAGAGAGCATGATTTCTATGTAGTAGAAATATTGAACAGAAATTGAGGCCGGAAGCGAGCTGATCGAGTATAGGGAGCGTGCGGCACCTAAAGGGGGCGCGCTGATCCAACTGATGTTCCCGCCAAACGACTCTGCTGGGAGTCGCAACGCAACGCCACTGTCTTGTCACACGCTTGCCATACTAAATCTAACTCAACCGCGAGACTGCAGGAAGTAAAAACAACACACACAAAAATGTTATAGAAGCTCCAAAATGAGCTTCTCTAGCATTCTTGACCGGGCACCGGGCATATGAGGAATAGTGCTCGTATTTGGGGATTTTTATTTATTTATTTTATCAGCCATTTAAATATAAATATAAAATGAGCTGAGATCGGCGGTAATAAGGAAGAAAGCTCGAGTTAGTTCTTCTTGGCATAGAAAATAACATTATATAATATGTGCGTGGATGATTCCGCTTTCTGATAGTTTGACCTTCTGCTACAAAGAATTTTTAGACTGCACCTTGCCGTTGCTTCCAATGGCTTGCTGTTATGACATTTCAGGTATGTCTAGTTTATTTAATAAGATGTTGCCGCTCCGAGGTGTGCATGAAAAAGGAATCTAAATGTATAATATAAAAATACATTACTTTGTGACATTCAATATCATGCAACGCAAAAACGTAAAAAATGAACGAAGTAAACATGCGTTTCTAATACCTGGCCTCAAATGAAACATCCGTAAGTGTAAGTTTTCAACGTAATGACTTCGTTTTACGTATAAATACTGTCTTCGTGCCGTTTTTAGGATGAAATAGCGTAACGTGCAACTAAAGTGCACAAAACAGTATTGTATTTTGTTGTCTTTTTAAATAAAACTTGCAAGCTTTTTATAATATTGTGCCCGGAGTTGTTACGACTCTGATTAAGTTAATTAAAGGCTTCAGCTATACTTGCACAAAATTAAACACTCATTGAGATTCGGCACCTTATTTACATACGTCCTTATAGGTTAAGCTGCTTTCCCTGTGATCTAAAAGTTACGCAAGGCAAAAACAATGTAAATTTATTGCCGAAAAAGAGAGAGAGGGAATTGTAATAAAGTCAATGTGTCCCATTAAGAGCGTCAGTTTGTGCGCACGTCTTTTTATAACACATTTCTGGGCATGTCTTCCAAATGAGCGAGACAACCCTCTAAGAAACCGAAGGCCCTCTTGGAACCCTTTCAGGTTAGAAAGTGGTGGCCTTCAATATGTCACCGCGTCCTCGTCTTTGTTGTCACGTGAAGGGCTGTCCAAACAGGACACAGCAGATGGCGTGTTTCCCCACAGCAGATGTGTTTCCTAAATAGGCCTTTGCCGAAATTCAGTGCGGCGATTTTGATCAATGTCAACGTCTGAGGAATGACATCCTGTAAACGACTTATTGTTCACGGCCTCAATATTTCGGGATTAAGGACAAAGCTGGAGTTTTGGAATAATTCGCGGGTTCTAATTTTCGCGACGCGCTGGCATCTCAATATAGATTTCAATGTGTTTACATTTTACCGGAATTGTTCGCGGGACATGTTTTTCCCGAATTATATGCGATTCGCGAAATTCGCAAGAATTAGGTCTTCACGAAAATTAAGTAATGCTAATGGTGACCTTGTGGCTACTTATAATGGCAGAAGTTGAATATAATAGCAAGCGGATGATGCGAGGCCTACACGTTCGGAACGTGAGTGCGATGCGACGCGGGAATTGAATACAAGAGCTGTGTAAGTGTTCATTCTCACTCGGCTCCAGTCAATTTGTTGGCGGAACATATAGAGCTTTAAAGCCGCTTGATATATAAAACTTTATCACGGTGTCAAGATGCTTCGGTGCTTCGTTCCCACCGCTTTTATATTGTCGCCATCGAGATTCGGAGATTCAGAAAGAACTCCAAAACAAAGAACACATCCTCGCCCGCCGCTGAGTAGCGAAAGTGATAATGCCCGGTAGCATACTACAGACTGCAAGGTCGGTTCCTGCCATTAGTACGAGGTAAACTGCTGTTTGAGCCGTCGAAGAGGGTTTATTCCCAGCATATAGCGTGCGTTACTCTCGCTGGAAGGGGGGGAGTTTTCTTCCATTTTCGTTTTTGGACAGACGCTTAGATCGTGCTCATCACGTGGGTCCAGATAGCAACTCATACGCACTGCGACCGCAGTCCCCCAGTCTGCCAAAAACAGAAAAAGGAAGAGGAGACAGCGAGGAGGCGGACATCCCTGCTGTTTGCTTGATTGATGTCCAAACTGGAAGCCGACGCGCGCAGAGCAACTTTCACGACATATGCCACGAAAGTCGCTGTTGTTCGTCATATCCATGACAGTAGTTTTGTCGGACCTCCCAATGAGCAAGAGGGTTCCAATACTTTTATGGGACAAAAAATAGCAAGAGCTGCGACATAAATGAATCCCACAATAAACTCATTAGGATCGTAATAAATAATATTGCACAAAACTCATAACATATTCTCAACTTATTTTTAGGCTGTGACCTATTTCCCCAAAAGGTGAAGCCAGCTAAATAATCTATTATTTTTGAAGGACGTGATAAAAACATTCTAAACTACTACACGCACACATCTGTTCCTCCTTATTTATGTGCACAGGCTCAAAAAATATTTTGATACGTCTCGAAAATTTTTTGTAAAACATTTCTTCGAAGAGGTAATTTCAAGGAATCGGCGTAATTTTGACCAAAAAAAAAATTATACTACAAAATATATAAAAGCGGCTTCGAACATTGCGGTGCTTTTATTTAATTCAGCAACGTTTATGACTGCTTTAGTCACAAAACTTGTTCTTTTTAATGGCAACCCTTAGTAACTAAATTTTAGATTTTCTAATTCTTCAGTTTTCTTTAAAACATAGAATGCCTTCCATCAGAACTTCCAACTCCGAGAGGTATGCCCGTCCGTCCCTTTGTCCTTGAGGTTAGCCCCTTAATTTAGTGTCGAAATTTACTTTTGTTTTTATATGGAAAGCTTTTTTAAGCACTAAATTTAACGGAAACATTATGCTAAAGTTGAGGCTTGGGCGAGTTGGTACATACTTCGGAAATTAAAAACAGCGCGGAAAGACGAGGACCAGACAAAGAAGTGACACGGACGTAGCGCTGACTTACAACTGAGTTTATTGAACGCAAACTCGCAATATTTATTTGCGGTGTCACGAACAAAAGAACATAAAAAATTCAGCCCATGTGATGTATCACCAATAAAAATAAAACAATGATAAAAAACATTGAAAAAAACATTGAAAAAAAATAATAATGAAATGCGCCATGACACAGCCGTACAGAGTATGAGCCAAAAATCGAGCAAGTCACGGAACTAGAAAATTCATCTCTTTGCCTGATAGGGCCACAGAAGGACTGCTTACACATGCTGCACCCAGCCTCGCTATCTCAACAGCCTCTAGAATTTCCCGAGTAAGCTGGTCCCTATGACGCTTAACAGCCTCACACCGTTGGAAGTCGGGAAGGCAACCACAGTCGCGGCAATGAATGCCCAGGTGACCAGACACGGTTGTGGAGACACTGTAAGCGTGCTCTCTCAACCTGTCGTTGAGACAGCGGCCCGTCTGGCCAACGTAGCGCCTGCCACACGTCAGAGGGAGAGAATAAACAACCCCCTCCGAACACGGGACGAAGCGATCTCGATGCCTCGTACTGCAAGCCGTGGCCGCCCTCGAAGAAGGGTTAACAGCTCTGCACAACCTAGACAGCTTGTCCGGGGCAGAGAATAAAACGTCGACGTCACACCTGCCAGCAATGCGTTTTAGGTTGTGGGACAGGCCGTGTACGTAGGGAATAACCACAAACTTTCTTCTTTCCCTTCCCTTTCTGTTGTTGGCCTCTTCTTCACTTCTCATAGGGCTGCTCTTGATATCTTTCAGCAAAGACTCGGCGACCGTTGTTAACACGTGAGAGGGAAACCCAGCATCTGCGACGAGGCGTTCAGTTTGCCTGTCAAAGCTATGTTTAATTTTATGATAACAAGACCTACGCAGTGCATGTGTATAGCAAGTCCTTGCAATCGCCCGCTTGACAGTTTTTGAGTGAGCGGACTCGAAAGGCAACAATGGCTTTCCAGCACGGGGTTCATAGCTCCAACAAAGATGACCTGGACATATAGTTAAATTCAAATCCAAAAACCGGATGCATCCTGCCTCAGGCACTTCATGAGTCAGAACAAGTGGCGAAAGGCAATGACTAAAAATGCCTAAAACGTCAGTCATTGACGAAAGAAAGGATACGGCATCGGCATGAAACAAAATCAGAAAATCATCTACGTACCGGAAGACCTTTGCAACTTTGGTTCCCCCAAGCCGTTCAAAGATGAGGCGGTCAAGGCTCGCTAACAACAAGTCGCTAAGTACGGGGGCAATGCAAGAACCAATACATACCCCTTGCCGTTGCAAATAGATGTTAGCCTCCCAAGTCGCAAAGGTCGACCTCAGATACATATCAAGGAGTTCCATGAAGCCTTCAACTGAAATTCCCGCAGCATTTTGAAAGGCAACTACACCAAACACATCGATGCAGTCACGAATGCAGGTAAGGAGTCCATTATGTGGCAAGGAGTAATACAAATCCTTAATATCGAATGAACAGGCCATAAAGCTAGTGCGCTGGTTGTCTTTAAGAAAAGAAATGACATTATCGGAACTCTTCACGAGAAAAGGATCGTGAATTTCAAACAGCTTCAAACTCTTTTGCAGGAACAAGGCAACCGACTTCTGCCAAGTACCGGCCTCCGAAACAATGACACGCAAAGGGCAATCTACCTTGTGCGTCTTTGCTGCGAAGAAAAGCTCCAAACTAAGCTGTTTCCCAGCGTCAATTTTCTTAACCAGCTGTTCGAGGTTCAGCCTCTTACAAAGTTTTTTCGCCTCAGATTTTTGTTTAGTTAGGGAAACGCTGTCCTTAGGCAGGAACACAGACGAAATAGCCACAAGTGCCTTGGATTTATAAAGGTCAACAGGAAGGACAAGGAACCCCCCTTCTTTATCTGAGGCTAATAAGGACAAAGAGTTATCTTTCAAAAAGGTTGACACCTTTTTAACCGGGATCTTGCTAGCGCCAGGCGTGCGTCTGGTCAACGCATCCAGTCCCTCAGAGACGCACCTCTCAGCCTCCGCTTCCGGAACTTTCCTGGCAACATCCCGGACGAGGCTCAGAAGTTCCGCCCGCGATTTCTTCGGCTCCACGGCAAACTTTGGACCCCGGTCCAAAACACGACGGATGCTCTCAGGCAGGGAGACCTGACCCAGCGTGTGGACGGTGGACCTGCTTGGCGCAGCCCTCTTGGGAGTCGAAGCACGTAGCTCCGAAAGCATGCGTCGCCAATGGAACTCAGCAGTAGCATCAGCGAGTTCGCGGTACTCACGCCACCTCCTGCCTCCGTGACCATTGGAAGTCGTGCCTTGAAGCATGAGAAAAAGGCACTCCTTGTAGAAGCGGGCCTGTCGATGCCATTCCGAACTGAGGACCTTGCACATCCTGACTCCGTGCCCCTGCGAGGGTTTGAAGCCGCCGAAGAGTAGGATGATCTCTGGAGGAAGCTGCCGGTGGCGAACGTGAAATGAGGATCTTCGTGCGTCGCAGACGGCGATGGCGTAGACGGCGACGATGAAACAAGGCTGAACAGTGAAACAATTAAAAGGGCCCATTGTACTAGAAATGAATGATGCTAAAGTTGAGGCTTGGGCGAGTTGGTACATACTTCGGAAATTAAAAACAGCGCGGAAAGACGAGGACCAGACAAAGAAGTGACACGGACGTAGCGCTGACTTACAACTGAGTTTATTGAACGCAAACTCGCAATATTTATTTGTTCCGATAATGTCATTTCTTTTCTTAAAGACAACCAGCGCACTAGCTTTATGGCCTGTTCATTCGATATTAAGGATTTGTATTACTCCTTGCCACATAATGGACTCCTTACCTGCATTCGTGACTGCATCGATGTGTTTGGTGTAGTTGCCTTTCAAAATGCTGCGGGAATTTCAGTTGAAGGCTTCATGGAACTCCTTGATATGTATCTGAGGTCGATCTTTGCGACTTGGGAGGGTAACATCTATTTGCAAGGGCAAGGGGTATGTATTGGTTCTTGCATTGCCCCCGTACTTAGCGACTTGTTGTTAGCGAGCCTTGACCGCCTCATCTTTGAACGGCTTGGGGGAACCAAAGTTGCAAAGGTCTTCCGGTACGTAGATGATTTTCTGATTTTGTTTCATGCCGATGCCGTATCCTTTCTTTCGTCAATGACTGACGTTTTAGGCATTTTTAGTCATTGCCTTTCGCCACTTGTTCTGACTCATGAAGTGCCTGAGGCAGGATGCATCCGGTTTTTGGATTTGAATTTAACTATATGTCCAGGTCATCTTTGTTGGAGCTATGAACCCCGTGCTGGAAAGCCATTGTTGCCTTTCGAGTCCGCTCACTCAAAAACTGTCAAGCGGGCGATTGCAAGGACTTGCTATACACATGCACTGCGTAGGTCTTGTTATCATAAAATTAAACATAGCTTTGACAGGCAAACTGAACGCCTCGCAGATGCTGGGTTTCCCTCTCACGTGTTAACAACGGTCGCCGAGTCTTTGCTAAAAGATATCAAGAGCAGCCCTATGAGAAGTGAAGAAGAGGCCAACAACAGAAAGGGAAGGGAAAGAAGAAAGTTTGTGGTTATTCCCTACGTACACGGCCTGTCCCACAACCTAAAACGCATTGCTGGCAGGTGTGACGTCGACGTTTTATTCTCTGCCCCGGACAAGCTGTCTAGGTTGTGCAGAGCTGTTAACCCTTCTTCGAGGGCGGCCACGGCTTGCAGTATGAGGCATCGAGATCGCTTCGTCCCGTGTTCGGAGGGGGTTGTTTATTCTCTCCCTCTGACGTGTGGCAGGCGCTACGTCGGCCAGACGGGCCGCTGTCTCAACGACAGGTTGAGAGAGCACGCTTACAGTGTCTCCACAACCGTGTCTGGTCACCTGGGCATTCATTGCCGCGACTGTGGTTGCCTTCCCGACTTCCAACGGTGTGAGGTTGTTAAGCGTCATAGGGACCAGCTTACTCGGGAAATTCTAGAGGCTGTTGAGATAGCGAGGCTGGGTGCAGCATGTGTAAGCAGTCCTTCTGTGGCCCTATCAGGCAAAGAGATGAATTTTCTAGTTCCGTGACTTGCTCGATTTTTGGCTCATACTCTGTACGGCTGTGTCATGGCGCATTTCATTATTATTTTTTTTTTCAATGTTTTTTTCAATGTTTTTTATCATTGTTTTATTTTTATTGGTGATACATCACATGGGCTGAATTTTTTATGTTCTTTTGTTCGTGACACCGCAAATAAATATTGCGAGTTTGCGTTCAATAAACTCAGTTGTAAGTCAGCGCTACGTCCGTGTCACTTCTTTGTCTGGTCCTCGTCTTTCCGCGCTGTTTTTAATTTCCGAAGGAAACATTATACTTGTGTGTATACCGAAACACTGTTTACCAACAAATCAGTGTTTGCCCAAACCAGGCGTGTCAACTGCTCGCGCGTAGAGATCAGATTCTCGTTGAATGAAGCTTGTGCGCATGCCCAGTGCCGACAGCATCGCCACCGCAGTGCCGTGACGTCAGAGAGTTGGATATGCTTATATAAACCGATGACACCTGTGACACCACGAATTAAAATTTCGACGTAACGTCTCGTGACACAGTGTCATAGTGTCACGTCGTGGTGGCATGTGACGCCCCTTTATGTGACACTTTGTACGTCCTGTGACACACCGTGACGCCACAAAGCTAGACGTCATATCACGTGACGTGCGTCATGTGACGTGTCTTCACGTGACACTACGCCGTGACAGTCTGATGGGCCGTGACGTCAGAACAGGTCAAGTGACATCCCGGTGTCTCGTGGCACCATAACTTGACTGTGATGTTATACACTCTAAGAAAAAATGGAGGAAAAAAGTAGCAACGGCGCGTCTTCCTCCCTTCTACTGACGCGCCCCCAACCGGACACGAGAAAAGGGGAGGAACGAAACGTTTTCCTCCTTCTCCAGGCAGACGGGAGAAAGCTTTCGCCCTCCCGACTCATCTTCTTTCGGTTTCGTTTTTCGAGTAGGTCGCGCACGTTGTTTGATAAATAGCTGTTGAGTTCATTGAGCTTCAGCGGCAGTGAAGGCCGCCTGTAATTCCGTCTTCTAGTTTAAACGTGCAGAACATTTCGGTTGCAATGACGCTTTTATCACTAATTTTATCAAACGAGCAAAGGAAGCCGCTAGAAACAGCGAAGTTGCGGAGCAGTGCCAGCAGTGCCACGTACACTGGTGGATGGCCGTCTCCGGAGTCCGGACAGTCCGGATTGCGGGACTCGCGCGCGCGGCGGATCGACGGAACTACAGTCCTACAGTCGCTACAGTAGCGAAACCACGCGGAACTGTGTCGACGTTTTCGACGTTATGAAAACCGCAGGAACTGCGTCCAAGACAGGCAGGTTTTGCTGCCGGCTGCCTGGGTGCCTTCCGCGCTGAGTTCGGTTCTGTTTTCCGATGCCGAGTGCAACCGGCGTTCAACGTGGTTCTGTATTTGTGCGTGTCAGCAACATAGCTGCAACATCGTGATGGCAGTGTTGTGGGTTGTGAACAGAACACTGGAATTATCGCCGATGTGACCGTGTGTTCGCGTATCAGTGGTGTAACAACAAGATGAGATCGTAAACTGTCGGGCATTGATGCCGTTGGTCGGGCCGTGATGAGGGGGCGGGGTGTCGCAGGTTGACATTCCGCTTTACATTAAAAAGTTTAATACCACTTGAGGGATTACGTGCAATCGATCAACGTGCGGATAGTCATGTTGGAACGCTGGTTTGAACAGTAGAAGCTCCTATCGCTATCGTACAATGGCCAATATGACTGTCGAAATTGTCTCGTCTCCGAGAGCGATTGCGCTCTGGGGCAAGGACTGAACTGTACGAAATCGTGACGGAAAGTACGTATATTTACAGTATGGAATTTCGGCATTAAGAAACAATAGAAGGTAAAATCGAAAAAAAAATCCAAGTGGCGCGCTGGGATGAGCGCAGGGCCGTAACCAGGGGGGGGGTTAGGGGGTTCTGACCCCCCCCGAAATTTTTTTCTGGGTACGGCCCTGGTCGGTGCACTTGCAGCCAGCCGATTTTAATCTCCACCTCTGCGCACGCGCAGTGGCACCGGTCGGCTACCGGGTACTTAACCGGGACCGATTCTTCGGTTTGCTATAACTCTCCATTATATGCCACCAATGCACATGATTCATAGGCGAAAATAAGACAAAATGGCCGCCGTTGTCCCCGAAAACCCCCCCCGAAATTTTTTTCTGGGTACGGCCCTGGATGAGCGCTAGACGTTTTTGGGCTCGCCACGGCGTAGCTCCGTACACTGAACACCTGCCGCAAGTCGCGGCTTTGACTGCGTTCAAGTTGATCGAAAAGCGATTTCTCAGCATGTGAAGCATCACTTCCAGCTGAGTGAATATCCGCTCTACAGAGATTAATTCAAGACGGCAATTGCAGCTTTGCGCGAACAGCACAAATAGAAAAAAACAATAGAAATACAGGCTACGACGTGCCGTGTGGGGAAACAAACTCATGGCTTCGAACCGCATTATGGCGGCTTGATTTATTGGCTTTCAAATAATTACGGCTTGATCGAGCGTTTACTTTTAATAAGAGATTCATCCCTTGAGCCATTTAAAATACTTTCAGAGGTATGACATTGCTGGGAAAAAATCAACATGCTGGGAATATTTTGTATTGCTTAGGGGGTCACCGAAAAGTTCCGTACGTTCAAAACGACCAGTATAAAAGAACGGAAACGCAGAACACGGGTGTAGTGTTCGGGTTAGTGCGGTGTTCCGTTGTATTGATATTTGTGTGTGTGCCGTGTATGTGCTCAATGTATGTTCACCTAATGTTTGTAATAAGTGTAATGTGTGTGTATAGTAGAGGATCCCCAAGCGCAGGAGAGCGGCTCTGAAGCGCAGTAGTGGCCTGAAAAAAATAAATTATTTTTTGTAGAACATGAATTGGGCGGTACCTAGCGCCACCTAGCCTAGTTGCTTGCAATTACTCTGCTTGACCTCGCCATCTGGTGGCTAGCGATTTAACCTTTCACGCTACGCGATAAACAGCGGCTTCGAGTTTGTTCTTTCGAGAGCGGCTTTTGGTTTCGCGGATTGAGTTTGCCCTTCTCTGTGATGTGCGGTTGACGGAGGAATTGTGACTCGAGGAACACCAAAGGTAAGACTCAAAGTGCGCGAAGTAACTGGGTATCGGTTGTCTCCGTTTAACATCGCAGTGCTGTCGACGAGAAGACTGAATAACTGCTTTCGAAACGCAAGTTTCTGTACCAGTGGGGGGAATCTGGCTTCGGAAATAAACACAGTTTGCGGAAAGCTCGTGTGACGCATTTATATGCTGCTGCTCTCGTCCCGTACAAGAGACGTAGCGTCCTGGTTAAGCCTTATTGGGCTCGATTTGCTGGATTCGGGGCCGCCATATTGAGATGCAAGCGACGGAGGAACGTTGCTCCCCTGCTTCAGGGACGAACGTTTCTCCCTTTCTAAAGGAACATAGGTTACAAGACCGTTCCTCCCCTAAGGGAGGACTATCCATACCCTTTTTTCTAAGAGTGTAGGTTCAGGTCAAACCGCCGAAGGAGGAATTCAGTCACACCGTGAGCTTTGATCAAGATAATTACAGAAAAAGAAAAATAAGAAACGTTCTAGTTATACTCAAATGTACAAGTCAGAAGCTGTCTCACTTTCAGTTCGTCCTCGTGTGGCTGAAGGTCTTGGTGCTGTCTGGTTTTCAGCAGCGCTTGGTTGTTGATGAGTGATGTTCCTTGTGTTCCTTGGTAATGTTCTCGGATGCTCTACTCCGGGACACCGCCGAAGTCGTTGATCGTACCCACCAGCGGCTACTTCGTGTCGCTGCCGAATGCCTCGTTCATGCCGGATGTTGACGCTTAGGCTGCACACCGCCAAGCTGATGTTTCACCCGACAGCAGCACCCTCGGGACGTCGCCGGGTGTGCTTCCACCTGGACGGGTTACCGCCGAACAAGAAGACCTTCCTCCTTTTTGGCCACCTCTCCTCGGACCAGCTTCCTCGAAGTTTTCCTCTTCTGCCTCATTTCTCTTTTGTAGCACGACGTTGGCAAAGTGGCGTAACGTCACGGGACATCAGTTCATAAAATAATTTTAGTTTATTTATTTTTTGTTCACATTTAAGTTTTTCATTTCTTGATTGAATGGTTGAATATCGTCTAAAAATATTTGAACGATCGCTCCTTAAATACTGCATTCCCTGCATTCAAGAATGTGCAGATAAATTTGGCATTCAATAATATGTGCAATTTAAAGTAGCCAAGCTGGGGTAAAGGGAGAGATACTTTTAACAGGTGTTCGAAGTTTGGCGCCGGTCGTGAGGATCATACAAGAAGTGGCGCCTTCTGAGAGATGCAGTCGAAAACTGAGGCGCTCCTTCAGCCGTTTCTGCCCGGCGGCGTCCTCCCACAGGCGTAATTGTGCTTCGGCATTTTACCCCAAAAGCTAGGTTTACATTTCCGCCGAGTTTGGACTTTTGAAAATAGGTAATGTATTTTCGAAATGTGAAAAAAGAAAAAAAAATAATTTTGATACTCTGGAAAGAAACTTCGCGAGAGAAAAATTTTATATATATAAGAAAGTTGTAGGTCCAATGAACACATGTTGTATATTATTATATAAAGCCATAGAAAAGCAGAAGAGCAATAGAAGATTATATAAGAAGTTATAAGAAAATTTTTATCAGTTTCTAATACCTTCTTATATATTTTGTATGGTTCCTATATGTTCTTATACGATTTTATTTGTTATTATTTTACAAAATAAAGGCTTGGGCGTGTTTTTAAGGCATGATGATCAAAACGTACAGCGCCTGCAGACAGACGGGACAGAAGAGAGAAGACACACAATCGTTGAACTTACAACTGGAGTTTAATTGTCAAGGCGCAATCCTACATATGACGACCATACACGAAAAAGTCACACGCTTACCCATTTACACACCACCATGTCAATTTCTAGGTTTCGGTTTCCTGTCGGAGCCCATCTTCGCACCGGCGATCGTGCCACCCGTGGCAGAAGCGCGCAGCTACCCTTTCGCCTCTCTCGTACAAGGGAAGGAAGTGAGCAACACCTTCTAGAAGAGAAGGCCGTAGCGCTCTGGGTTGTGGCCTCATGATGTCGGAGAAGGAAAGCCATGGCGCAACTACGTGAAAAAATACCTGTATCATCAGCTTGAAAAAGTGTGTTTTCTTTTTTTGTCGATTGCCGTGGGGGTGTTTGTGCGTGTTTATTCTACATTAATATACGTTTTAAAAGCGCAGTCTCGTACAATTGAATACATATATAATATAACCGTAATATACAACGCGTTACCAAGGTTGGAAGTACCAAATTTAGTTTCATGATTATCCCCGTAACCTCGGGACTACGTGCAGTCCCGCAGCTCCCCACACTTTTCGAATGAACCGGCTCTGATGTGACATCTTCCCTCATACGGGCTCCGATTCTGGTACATTTACGTTGCGTGAGCTGCTGACTGTCTGGAAAGGAACTCTGAAACATTTCAGAAGGAAAAGAAATCGAGAAAAAATTCAGACATCGCCGCAGGGAGCGCACACGAGCAAGAGATGGGTCGACAACGTTAAGCATCCCACACTGCTGCCGCTACTCTCGTGTGTGGTCCTTTTGATACCTTTCTTCCCGTCGTTTTTCTGTCGTCACCGCAGTCTCGGGTAGTTTTTTTTTTTTTTTTTTTTTTGTTCGATTGATACTACGGCATTTACGCGGATTCGCGGAACAAGTCCTGCTATGGTTTGAGGTTACATGTGTGGCAACTAGCCAACGATGACACTGGTCGATTATCGATAGACCTGTCTCTCGGCAGAAAGAGTCTTCTTGGAGTTCGTGTCCAAATGTTTTCGTGACGGATATATTGGGACGTATGGATACGATCGACAGGTGAGAAACAACTTATTTACGTGCTTTCTTGGTCATGTGGGACGCAAATAAAATGATGCAATCGGTTTTTTTTTTTAAATCGCATGATAGAATTAAATTTTGTTCTTCGTCGTTCCCTGTGTGCAGTTACGTCAACATTTGTGAATATGCGGGGCAATATTCTAGTTTTCACTGGAAGGTGAATAACATGTTTGTGTTATTATTTAAAGTGCGTTGTTTGTGCTTATGTGTTTATTGATACCGATGTTATTTTATTGCCTTTACCGCGTTAAACTAGAATCTTAACTGCATTAAGGTAACAGAGTTATTGTATACAAAATAGGTTATATTTTGTACTAAGGCAGCTCGAGCCCATAGGGAGAAGTAAATTAGTTGACTGTAAATAGTAAGTTTAGAACCCCTGCCACACGGAAAAGTTAATATATCTTCATTAAATGATACGGTATTTAATCAGCTCGCCGTCTTGAGTGATTATACAAACGTCGCAAGTTGATTTGTTGACTCCATAATGTCATTCGATCGAAATTGCATTAATTTTGCCATGTGGGCGGGTATAACGCAAGAATTCAGTGCCTGCACCCTAAAACATCCCTTACATGATCGTAAGTGACACTTGTTTCAGCCGTGTCCGCGTTGGCTATGTCTACCTGATTTTGAACTGTGATCTGTCTTGCTGTCTCCAATCACTGCGTGTCCCGCCATTTTGTCGAAGTATTTCTGTATAAAATATGCATTCCTACAGCAATAATTGCGTGGCTCAATGGTTTCGACTTAAAACAACTCACATTTTTGTATTGACTTCTTATACGCATACCTCGTGCCGTTTCGTTCCGATTATTTAGCGCTGTAAAATTTTGCCCGTGTAATAAAATGTTTTCTAGGCCCGTTGCTATGTGCAGCTTTCATTTTAGCTAATGAGACCCGCGTATGCGACTAGAAGCGCGTTACGACGGTCGACACACGTGCGTTACCTTCGCGTCGACGCGCGCCCCCGATGGCCTTCCTTTGTGACGTCACAAGAAGAGGGCTACGGCCTTCTTTTCTAGGAGGTGTTGAAGTGAGGAGAACGTGCGCGGGAAAGAGAGAGAGGGAGCGAAAAAAAAAAAGGATAGACACAACCCGTTAATTCGGTGCCTGGTGAACGACGTTTCGATCATGGAGCCTGGTATTAAGAAATATATTAAAAAATGATATTTATTTTGCTAACCAGCTGAAGAAAATAAACGTTTGATGCCCATCGAAAAAAAAAATAATGAGGTAATATTTTTTTTCTATGTCACGGCGGCGTGGTATTCTGTTTGCCGCTTTTAACGCAGGAGAAGACTATTGCGCTCCATGTGTCGTGCTTGTTTCTGCTTCTGTCCTCGACCTTTGCGCAGTTTATTTATTTCCCTAGAAGACGGCTCGCTTTCAATTGTCTAATATTACAACGGAGAAAATATAAAGCAAAAGTAGAAACGGCGCAAAAACAACGAGCAAAGAGAAGAAATAAAGGCTTTGACAAGTCAGCGCAATGTTTGCTCACTTGGCGTTCTTGTCCAATTTTTAGTATTGTTCCTTTCTCTATCTATGCACTCTGACCTGTCCCAATTTTTCACCGTTGGCATAGTCGATCTGCGCATCTGCGTACTCGTTGGCGGCCGAGCCATGGGTATAGTTTTTGTGCAATTGTGCGAATAGTGGTTCGCATCAAATAGCTCCGCGCAATATCTAGCCTTCACAGTGCAAGGGAAAGCCAGAAAAGCAACACATATTTTAACAGTTGGATTTCAAACAATTGACGAAAGCAATTCAAATTGAAGCAGTATTTTCATTATCAAGTATATCGTGTCTTTGCAAGCTCCAAATACCGTGGAGGTATTGAGCTATTTGCATTTACGATTCAGCACTGAACAGGATTTATTACAGAGAGGATACTTAGTGTGTAAACTAAAGATCGACGTCAAGGGACTTTCAAATAAACGAGAAATGTCTCCTTCGAGTGTGAGCTTTGCATGACAAGTCTAAAAATTCGAGCAGCTCAATATAAATTGGCGTTTGTTAACTTCTTGGTTATTAGGGTAAGGTGGGACAAAATGAGACAAACTTTTTTTTAATTTCACTGTTTTTTTTTTTTAATATTAAAACAACACAGATTGAAGGCATTCTTAGATGTGAGAGAGCAGTGATGAAAAGAAAGGAAGCCTGAAAATTCTTAGATGTCTTGACTCTATGCTCAGTAAATAAAGCTGAACTGTAGCAAGCGAAACGTTAAACAAACTACAATGTGTGTAAGTCACACAATGTCTCCCTTTGCCCAGCCCTGTTGGTCCAAATGAGATATTGTAGTAAGGTACAATGAGACACACTTAAAAACCGATATGCATTCAGTTTTTGCAATAAAAACACTTGAAACGCACAGGGTGAGCTCCAACGCATACTACATAAGCCTACTCCCTGGATTCCATGTACTATATATCCCTACTGAATGCTTGGTTCCAAAGTTATTGCGTCCAGTATCTTGCTGTGTGCATCGCGCGGTCTGCAAAACGCTCGGGAACGGCGCGCATCTTCGGGGGATCACTGTAACGATCTTTATCTTCGGTTTCACGTATTTTAGAGCGCAGCTCTTAGGCGCCCGTTGAATTTCTGCGTTTCGCGGCGTCGCCGTTGGGTCGGCGTCGCCGTCGGCGTAACCGCCCCGCTGAATTTAGCGGGAAATTGCGTTGGTGTTGAAGTTACGCGACGTCAATTAGACGTCAAGAAAAGAAAGTTAGATCGGCGCGTTCTGCCCGCAGCCTCGTCACCGCGCACTCTTAGCCGAGATAACTCGGTGACGGTAGATGATAGCAAAGGACCAGGACCTCACTATCTAATAATGCCAAGGAAGGCTGACTCACGCGAATTGCCCCCTCGTTTTATTTATGCTTGGCACGACCAATCGGAACGAAGGGGCGCCGTTTCAAGGGGTACTCCACTGGTTTTTCATTGTCTCCGATTTGCTTGAAATTTTTCTAAACCAATTGAACAAACATCGTGAAAATAGTATCCCAAATATTAGGTCAAAATATTGTTTTTTTTGCAAAGTTATTGAATTTACAGTTGTGGCCCTCACCGTGTTTTTCAAGCTCGAAACCTCTACTGGAAACAATGAAAAAGTGACGTCAGTGGAAGGCAGGGGTTCACTCTTTGGGCTGTAGATTTTGTTTTAAACTGATTCGAAGCAGTTTCATGGTGTCAAATGAATGCTTGGGAAGCTCGCTGCAGTACCCACGCTCCAGCACGGAACGAATGATTGGCATATCCTATTTTTTGGCTGCTTGCTCGACTGGCAAGCCTGCCTGCCACTGACGTCACGGCACTGAAAAGTGCGCGAATATTTGAATATTGGTTTTTGCATCATTTTCATTTGCCGATTTCACAATACCTATTATAAATTTCGCGATTTTAAATAGCATACCGGAGAGAGTAAAGGCCGGGGAGTCAGAAAATATAGTTAGTTAAGGTAGCTCAAAAAATCGGTGGAGTACCCCTTTAACCGAGAATTTTTTTTGTTAACATCCATGGACGCATTTTTTTTTTTCATATAATAGCACATAACACCTTCACTGTTATAATAAAGATATCAGTACGTTGCAAATGACAGACGCTCATAATCTCATCCTTTTTTATCTATAAAGCTACTGGACTTATCTTGTGTTTCTTTTTTTTTTCACTCGGCACAGATCCCGTTTTGGCGGGCATTGGCCCATGGCTAAAAGTTCAAGTTGAATTCGCCACGTGGGGCCAGATAAGCGAACAAGAAGCGCCTGTCACAAACTTCTGGCCATGGCGGGCCTAAAGGAAAAATAAACTATGGTAATTATGTTGATGATGATGATGATAATGACGGTGAGGCTGTCAGTCAAAGTAGCGGTGGTGTTCATGTGTGCAGGCGCATCTTCTATACAGGATGTTTCATCTAACGTGTCCTAATGCTTAAAAAAGCTAGTGCACGCGACGCGTGTCAAACCAGTGCAGTACTGTGCGCAGTTCTACTAAACAAGTGAAGAGATTACAAACAAGCTAATTAAATTAAGTAAACTAGCTAACATTTGAAATACAATTTTTGCACAAATCTTTTAATACAATCGTTGTAGGGTGTGTTCAGAAAGATTCCATCGTGTCATTTCTGTCAAGGTAGCCTTCATGTGTCTAGTTTCTTTTATTAAAAAAAAGCTCGTAATATAGAAAAAAAAAAACGTTCTGGCTACCGTGAAATGAACAGGGATGGTCATGTCCTTAGTCGCGTGAGATTTTTCTTTTTTTTTTTTTATCTGGCGCGCTTCCCTTTTGTAAAGAATCAGACATACGAAGGCTACCTTGACGGAAATGACTGTGTAGGATGTTTCACTACACTCTTTACAACCTTCGTGTCGGAGGGTGAACGTACAAGTAAATATTTTAGAGGTCATCTAATTAGTCTCTGTCAATTAGCCAATATGGCCCATTGTAAAAGTATCTTTACTTGCTAAATAGGACTATGAGCAATACTGCGTTGGTTAGATACGCGTAGCGTGCACAAGCCCATCTTTTTAAGACTCGGCGCAAGTTAGCTGAAACACACTGCCTATCCTCTGTTCAACTTTGCATCCCTGTGGCATATCGTATATGACGCCAGGAGTGCATTCCGAATGTTGTTTTTATTGTCTCTTTATAAAAGGTTGATTCTAGGGTCGTCAATTGGCGTCCATATCGACATCACCTTGCGGATAGTTGTGAATACAATAGGAGCAGTGAAGCGTTGAGCAACTTGGTTTTCATTTTATGAAACAGGCTGCACGTGGGGAATGATACGGCAGGCCTTTGATTTATTTCGAGGTCTACTTTGGAGTGTTCTTCTCATTCTGTTTAGCATGCACTGCCCTCCCCCCCCCCCCCCCCCCCCCTATTTTAATCCAACGCTCTCTGTAGAAAAGCTCGTTATAACGGTCGCTCCATCTCTAGGGTAGATAAAAATGTGTACCCACGTGAGTATCCACGACGTCAGGCACTTCGCAAAGCAGCGATAAACCATATACTTTCCACATAAGAAATATAAAAATAAATTCACCAGTAACAATTATTTAAAGAAAACACACTTAAGTCGCATGTGTTGGCGCGGAGCAGTCTACCGCTAAACAGTACGACTTCGTGCGTATTCGCATCGAAATACGAATTAAAAATGTCCTCAAAGATGAAAGGGATGACGCCCTAGTCATTTGTCTACGTTCACGTTGGGTGATCGAAAGTCAGAAAACAATAAAGGTTTCGCATCGCACTTAGCGGCAGAACGTTCATGCTCTAAAAATGCTGAGAAACCGAAACTCGCGATACCTGACGCTATCAAGATGGCCGCGTGCACAATGGTGCCGGACCACCTAGAAGTTTCGGATATATTCTATTGGCTCATTTTGTCGAGTCTATTCCACATGATCACCATCAAAATACTTTCATATAAATTGCACTAACAAGGATGTCATTGGAGCGTGATCGCATCACAGGAAGATCAAGCATTCTCGCAGAATATTATAAACTGTCTGAGACTTTAGCACATTCCCATAACGACACATTCAATGCGGTGTGCTGGTGAACATATATAAAAGACTCGGTTTATGAACGCAGGTATTCTTAATGCATACGTGTCGCACAGGGTGACTGGCAAATCTCAAATGTAGAGCTTCTTATACGACTATTGTTTCCACAAATAAATATACAAAGTCATAGCAAGCCTATGAGAGGTGGTAGTGGCAACATTCTAGAAGCGATATAGAAGCAACGGATATTATGTTGATCTACGCTTGAAGCTAATATTGTTACGAATGACAATGAATGAGGCGATGATAACTAAAGAAACTAAACGTTCAAGGGGCGAACTTGTGCCCAAAAATAAAAGGAAACAAGACAACAAAAGAGCGCCGCGGGCGTCGAAGTCGGCGTAACAGCGGAGTCGAACGCTGGGGCGAAACTGACTCTGCTCGCTTGGTGGAGTCCCTTATGTACCCTCGTAGGTTTCTGGATCATTCGGCGTAGAACTTTCGGTACGTAGAATATTCGGAACTTGATCAGACGAGTGTTCTCGACCTTACGAGAAGGCCAAATTGAAAGAATAAATAAAAAGACACTCCATTGACTGGAATCGAACCTGCACCTTCCGCGCGACAGACAAGCGCGCTAACCATTCGGCCACGCACGCCCTTTTTTTTTTTTTTCCTTTATTTAAAAAACGTTTTTATCTACAGAGTTAAAAGCTGGCCTTCTTGGCCGAACTCGGCCACGCAAGCGCTTGCTCGCCGCATCGTCTCGATGCAACGTGCCGGGAAACAAAAACAGCAAAACAAGAAAAATAATGGCAAACTACGTGGACTTGTGCAACACAATCTTATCGAGCGTATTACAAAACGTAATTCACAGTCCTATCGATCGCAGTACGGCTTGAGGCGCACGACATGGACGACTTCCGGTCGTGAAGGGCGGCGTGATGAAGTCCGTGTTTCGTCGGGCATCACCTCGTAGTTCAGACCGCCGAGTCGACGAAGCACTTTGTAGGGTCCAAAGTAGCGCTTCAGAAGTTTTTCGCTGAGACCACGGCGGCGGATCGGTGTCCATACCCACACCCTGTCTCCGGGCTGGAAATGGACGTCCCGACGACGAAGGTTGTAGCGGCCAGTGTCGATACGTTGTTGGGCTTGAATGCAGAGTCTGGCGAGCTGACGGACTTCTGCCAATTGGGCAACCACCTGGGCGTAGTCGCTTCCGTCGACAGCCGGTTCGTGGGGTAACATCGCGTCCAGCATTGTCGTCACTTTGCGACCATGAACCAGTTGAAAGGGTGTAACCCCGGTGGTCTCTTGCACGGCCGTGTTGTAGGCAAAGGTGACGTACGGCAACACATCGTCCCACGTCTTGTGCTCCACGTCGACGTACATGGATATCATGTCGGCGATCTCTGTTGGAAAGGCCAGTTCAAACTGGTACCAGTTTCAAACTTGGTTATTGCTCCAGTTTGACGAGTTTCATAATGGTTGAACTGGTCGAGGTGGTTTGAACTGGTCACACTGGTTCGACAAAAAAAAAAAATTTTAATTTGTTCACGCCACCACGGCGCTTCGGAAGTCTTTATTATACTGAAATGTAGACACAATACGCCTACTACATGCATCCCAGCATGTTGATTTTTTTCCAGCAATGTCATACCTATGCGAGCATTTTGAACGACACAGGGGTTGAATCTCTAAGTAAAGTGTAAATCCTCGATTATTCCGAAATTATTTCACAGCCAATATATCAAAGTGAGAAAGCCTATAATAAAGTGAAAAAGAGGGCAACCAGTTGGACCAGATAGGCCAATCTGGTGGCCAGTTTGGTCGATCTGATTACCAGTTGGACCATTTCGGCCAGCCTGGTGACCAGTTCGGCCAATCTGCTGAACAGTTCGGCCAATCTGGTGACCAGTTTGACCACTCTGGTGACCAGTTCGGCCATTCTGGTGACCAGTTCGGCCAATCCCGAGGTCCTTCGGAAGGACCTCGGGTTCCTTCGGGAGGGCCTCGGGAGGACCTCGGGAGGACCTCGGGTTCTTTCGGGAGGACCTAGAGGGGGGTCACGTGACGATGACGTCATCAGTGACGATGACAATGACGATGCGGATGCCGATGACGATGGCGATGCGGATGCCAATGACTTCATCGGCATCCGCATCGTCATCGTCATCATCACTGATGACGTCATCGTCACGTGACCCCCCAGGACCTCGGGTTCCTTCGAGAGGACCTCGGAAGGACCTCGGGTTCCTTCGGGAGGACATCGGGAGGACCTCGGGCTCCTTCGGGAGGACCTCGGGAGGGCCTCGGGTTCCTTCGGGAGAACCTAGGGGGGGGGGGGTCACGTGACCTGGGGGGTCACGTGACCCCCCTAGGTTACGTCATTGGCCTCCGCATCGCCATCGTCATCATAACTGATGACGTCATTAGTGACGTCACTGATGACGTCATCGGCATCGTCATCATCACTGATGACGTCATCGTCACGTGACCCCCCAGGTCACGTGACCCCTCCCCCCGAGGTTACGTGATCTCCCAGGTCACGTGACCCCCGAGGTCACGTGACCCCCCCCTTCCGAGGTCAACTGATGCCCCCAGCACCCTTCCCTCCTCCTCCTCAAGAGCTGCGCTCAAATTCGGCGCTACAGGGAGTTGTAAACGGCTTTCATTTTTTTTTTGTCACCAAAGCAAAATAGTTACGCGGAAAATAATTAGATGCTTAAATATTCGATATTCCAAGTACCTCATCATATTAAGTTCCGATGAAGTCCGACTGCCTCCCAAACTAAAATGAGATGAAGTAAACCTGATGGAGCCGATGAAGCCGCGACAGAAGTGCATCATCACGGCGCTCGTTGTGTTTCTGCGTTTGCTATCACAGACCAAGCCAGTAACTCTCACGCAGTGAATGCGGTGCCATTCATGCGCTTTCTCTGTGCGCCATTGGTTTAGCGGTGACAGCAAACCCGTAGAGAGGTCGAGCGCCTTGACCATGCACTTTTGACTCTGACTGATTGGGTCTATTGGATCGTAGCTTTCGCTGCGGTCGGATTTACGGTGCGTTTAGAGTTCCGGATTCGCGGGCGGAGTTACGCCGGCGGCGAGTGGATGTCGGACCCGGGTGGGCGAAATCGACTGGTCGCTGGCGGAAACCAAGCCGCCTCGGTGGCTCCGAAGAAAGAGCGCCGGCCTAAGGATCCCCATGTGGCGGGTTCGAATCCCGGCCGAGGCGCTCGCAATCTGAGGGAGGCTTATAGGCAGCCGGCAATGGCCGGGCGGCGCCGGCAGAGTGAGAGCCCACGGCTATACCCTGTCTCGTTGTAACTTGGCAAAGGGTGAACGATAAGCCCCACATTGAGTGCCGAAGGCTTTGAAATGCGCGACGTATACAAGCGCAACGCGCACATACGTATTGGAGCTTGACGTAGCGAAAAGCCTGATGCTTTTTCCGAGTAGAGGCGCGCACCGGTGATACGTAGTCACGTTCTTATTGGCCCGCCAGGGCAGTAGCTTCCGCTGTACTGGCATGTTACGCGATCACGGCGTCCTGGGTTACCCAGTATTTCGTGCTTTAGACACCAGGCTAAGCGGCGTCACCAGAGTAAAAGCTCACGTTTGAACAATGCCACTCCCTGGGGTACCCAAAATCTCTTGCTTCAGTCGCTAGATGGCGCCAAATCAAACAGCATTGCAGGTTGCCTATTGCGGAGAAGGCACCGTGTAACCAAGATTTCGGTTGCACGTGGGAAGATCCCCAGTTGGTCAAAATTAATCCTCAGTCCTGCGCTGCGGCGTGCCAGATGCCCGCCGTTGGTTTGGCACGTAAAACCCTCAAATTTGATTTTCGGTCACTGGCGGAAAATCTGGATATCGGTCCCCGACTGACCCAGATTTTCGGCCGGCGACGAGCGAATATGGCCGCCCGGCTCGAGAGTCCGCTCCTGGCCGGCGCGGATCCGCCCGCGAATTCGCGAGTGTACGTAACTTTAACGTGAAAGAGTAGAGATTGTACTCTCGGAGCGAGTAATTAGCACCTTATTTGTTTATCCCACGCGTGGTTTGAGCACAAAACGTTTGACCGATCTTCAGTTAACAAACGGTATATTTCGCCCGTTTCATAAACCGCGTATATCTGTATTTTCGTGGCGTTGCCAGTCGCCGATACCTGGTCCGCATACGCTATTTTTTGTTGGTGATGTGTAAATCTTTGTGCCGTATATTTATAAATTTAGAGTAATGGGACAATCGGTAACAATGAATTCTACACTTTCAAATTTCCTGCTCCGCTATAGGTTTATGTTGCTTTTTTCGCAGGTTTCTTAGTTTAACAGAACCGGGAATGTTCTGTAGGCACCCAGATTTCCATAAAGGTTGTGAACGTCCACTTGTAAAAAAGTGCCGCCATTTTCGTTGTCTTGAGTATTTCAGAGGTTATAACTAGTGCTTATATAAATACGCAGGTTAAAAAACCGATAGGTTGTCGCATGTCCATTTGGTCAAAATAACGCTTCATAACACCAAATAGAATAGCTGTTTTTATCTGATTATTTTATTCTTTGTAATATCATCAGGCAAATGCATGTTTGGAAATGACATGGAAGAAAGCCTCACGGTCGTTTAGTATGTTTCCCGTTTACAAAACTAATTAACCTCTTACAATTGCCAGTCTTTGTAACAATCCCGCTTTGAGCTCAGAACAATACTTCGTAAGGGTGGTTATATATTTATGTAGCGTTTTCGCGAGAACAGAGACCGTGTTATGGCGCGTTTACAGATGTGGATTTGCGGGCGGATCCGCGCAGGCGGAGAGTCGATTTTGGAGGCCGGTGGCAAAATCGACTCGTCGCTGGCGGAAAATCTGGATATGGGCCCCGGACTGATCCAGATTTTCCGCCAGCAAGGAGTAGATTCCGCCACACGGCTCCGAAACTGCGCGGGTTCGCCCGCGAGTCCGGAAGTGTGTGCTTGCCATCGGATTCAGGAATCTTTTTGATTGACATCAATTATCCTCGCTCCCCCTTCCCTCATTTGGCAGAAATTCAGAAAGTCCTTTTTTGTACAAGTGGATGGCGCGGGTGATTTGATTTACCGCACGTGGGCACTACACTATAGGAACGAGAAGGCCAGATCTAGATGGAGACGTCTAGCTTGGCCTCATAGACGAAATCCAGGAGGATCTCCGCCAGGCGCGATTTCTGTCTGGTTGTTCTGGTGAGTGAAGCCCAAAGAGTGGCTGGGCTGAAACTCCAGAAATCGCTATACCAGCCCATTGTGGAGTTCTTGTGATACATTTTATAAGCCTTCGAAACGGACGCGGCAAGGTGATGGCAGATTCATGCTTGGCAGACCGAACAGATTGCACCATTTGGAGATGAGACGTCATATTCGATTATGCATTGTGCAGCGCCGCGCAAACCGGCATGCTTGTTTACTTTAGAGCGCAGCTCTTAGGCGCCCGTTTCCGGCTTGAGCGGTGTCGCCGTCGGCGTAACCGCGCGATGGCGATGACGATGACGTCATCGTCATTGTAATCGTCACTGATGATGTCACACGTGACGTCACTGACGATGGCGATGAGGGTGACGGTGACGTCATCCCGATGGCGCTAAATTCTCCGCTAAATTTAGCGGAAACAATTTCCTCTCTAAATTTAGCGGAAAAAAGTTCAGTTAGCGGAAACAAATGTTACGCTAAATTTCGCGGAAAAAATTTCCCCGCTAAATTTAGTTGAAGAAATTCCCCGTAAAGTTAGAGGAAGAAATTGCCCTGCTAAATTCCCGCCCAATTTACACGCGATGCTCTCACCAAAGACGTGCATTTTCTGCGATTTGCTTTGAGCACACGTCGATCAACACTCATGTTAGTAGTGGGGGACTTTCTACCTTCTCCTCTCAGTACCCTTCCGTCCTCCTCCTCAAGAGCTGCGCTCTAATTCGGCGTTAGAGGGAATTGTGAACGTATTCCATTTTTTATAAATTTTTTCGTAATCGCTTCAAAGTAATATCACTGTTACTGAAGCCCAAATAGTGCCATTGAAAAAAGAACAATATTTACAAGCGCTCGAGCAATTTCAACTTGTTGAGGTAAAACGACCACGCCTAAACCAGCCTATTCCAACATGCTTCCACTATTAAGCCAATGCTATCGTCAGACTAACACCCACTGACCATTATATGCCACTGTGTTCTTGAAATGACAATGAGCCAATGGTACCAACAGGACAACAGTAACCATTATAAGCTCGTGTTTATTCAACATTTCCAAGCCAACAGTGTCCATTTTATGCCAGTCCCCATCAAATATTGGAATGCCAACGGCGCGGACAGGCCAATGTTGACCATTGTATTCCAGTGTTCATCCAATGTTAGCTAGCCAACGGTACTCACAGGCCAACATTGTCCGGTTTACGCCAGTATTCATCCAATATTCGAAAGCCAATGGAACTGACAGGCCAAGATTGGCCATTTTATACCAGTATTCATCCAATATTCGCAAGCCAATGGAACTGTCTGGCCAACATTGTCCGTGTTTTGCCAGTGTTCATCCAATATTCGCGAGCGAATGGAACTGACAGGCCAAGATTGCCCATTTTATGCCAATGTGCTTCCAATATTGGTTGGTCATTGAAGAAGCTGGGCCATCACTGAAGGTTCTATATAATGGCATAGACAATTTTGGGAGCAGATTGGCTGCAGTGGACCATCGTTGGACCTTTTTTTGCCAATGCTCTTCCAATATTGGCCCAACACCTTGTGCTGCCTGGGTCACTTCGAACACACTGCTAGCACCACTGCGCCGTGAAGTCTGTTCAAACTGACGTGCTTTGATAGTACGATCAAGAGCCGGCTTCAGTGCATCCAACCGTGTCCGTGGCCGACGACCCCAAAAAAGAAAAGATGGGGTTTCTTGAGTGGTCGCATGAGGAGTGTTGCGATATGTCATTAAGAACTTTGACAAGGTTTCCTCTATACTTTCAGTTGCAGGGCCTTTTCGTAGTGTGTTCTTCAGGGTTTCCACAAATCTCTCTGCGACTCCATTGCTGCTGCGGTGATATGCAGAAGTGAGAACCTGCCGAACTGCATGTTTTTTAAGGAACTCCTTAAACTCGGACGATGTATACTGCGCACCGTTATCACTAACCAGTGCCCCATACCGAGCGAATAGATCGCGCAGTTTTGTTATCGTTGCTTCTGCGGTGATAGACGTCATGACAAAAACCTCAGGCCATTTAGAATGCGCGTCTACAATGACTAGTAGCACACGACCGCGAAGAGGGCCCGCAAAGTCTACATGTACCCGTGACCACGGTTGTGTCGGCCATGACCACGGGTGCAATGGTGCCTTTTCTGGCATGTGGCGCTGCTGTTGGCATGCCGTGCAGTGTCTCACTTGGTTCTCCAAGTCTGTCTCTAAGGAGGGCCACTATACGTAGCTTCGGGCGAGTGCCTGCTCCGCACTATTCCTGGGTGTTCCTGGTGTGGCTCCTCCAGGACCAGCTGTTGAAGCTTCGGGGGCACGACGACTCTCATTCCATGCACCGGGCACCGCTCGTGGACTGTGAGTTCCCTGCGTCTGTAAAAATAGGGCTTCAACACTTTATTATCAAGATGCGATGGCCATCCCTTCTGATGGGGGCAATAATGCCAAGACGAAGGTAAAAAGCTTTGAAGCTGCGACCAAACAGACAGCGAATCATCACCACACGCCGCTGGGTACTCGGCGACGGCAAGCTTCTCAAGATGGCATCTTCCGGTCATATCGGCCAAGTAGAAGCCTTCGATGAAACTGTGAGTGACTGGCAGTCTTATGAAGATAGGTTGACGTCCTTTTTTCTTATCAACAAAATACCTGACGAACTCAAGGTGCATGCTTTTTAAGCGCTATTGGGCCTAAAACGTACAGTCTCTTGAACCTGCCAAACCGTCAGAAAACACGCTAGAGCAACTAACCCAATTGTTGCGAAACCAGCTGTCACCGAGAGTATCAGTGACTGGAGAGCGAGCTAAATTCTATCGCCGTAGTCAGTTGGAACATGAAAGTATCGCACAATATGTAGCGGAGCTCAGGAAGCTCTCTCAAACCTGTGAATTTGGCGGTTTCCTAGATGAGTCGCTGAGAGATCGGTTCGTGTGCGGTTTGTTCCGTGCGGACATACAACGGTATTTGTTTGCAGAGGATAAAACGTTAATATTTCAAAAAGCCGTTGAATGCGCACTCGCGTTAGAAGAAGCTAAAAAAAATGTTCAGGAAGCGCACGCAAAAGAAAGGAGCGATGACTTGCACAAGATGAGCACCGAAGATTCCGCGAAAACAAACCAGTCGTTAGAGTGTTATCGCTGTGGCTCTCATAAGCATTTCGCCCGGGCGTGTACGCACATTGTAGATAAGTGCATGAATTGCGGCAAGAAGGGTCACATTCAGCGTGCATGTCGGAGCGCCAAGAAGAAAAGTGTTGGCGGAAAGAAGTGGGTCCGGACTCTTTAAAGCGACGACACGTCCAACGTCAAGATGTTGTCACCGCAAAGCCGGCGTCCCATCACCGTCGACGTGGAAGTCCAAGGGACCTCCTTGAGCATGGAATTGGACCCGGGAGCCACGGTGTTTATAATACCAAAGCAGCAGTTCAAGAAACTTCAGCCTCCTTTGAAGCTTGAACCCACCGAGCTACGTCTCAAGACTTACACCGGGGAAGTCGTGCGACCCTGCGGTTTCGTCAAAGCGTCCGTACGGTATAAGGGTCAAGAGGACGTTCTACACCTCTACGTAGTTGACCACAATGGGCCACCTCTTTTGGGTCGTGAGTGGCTCACACCTCTTCGTCTGGACTGGGACAACATCTGCGGCGTGCACAAGCTGTCAGACTCTCATCGGTCTGATGCAAGCAAGAAGTACGAGGCACGCCTAAAACAACTTCAAGCCAAGTACAGCCGCATCTTCGACGGCACCCTTGGCAAGGTAGAAGGTGAGCGAGCCACTTTATTTTTGAAAGAGCAACGTCCGAAGTTCCTCAAAGCAAGAAACGTGCCTTACGCACTCCGATCGGCCGTAGAGGAAGAGCTGCAAAAGCTTGAACAAATGGGCGTCATTACGCAAGTGTCAAACAGTAAGTTCGCTACGCCTATTGTACCGGTAGTTAAAAAAATGAAAGCCGTTTACAACTCCCTGTAACACCGAATTGGAGCGCAGCTCTTGAGGAGGGAAGGGTACTGAGGGTTACCTGTTCTCGGGGTGGGGGGGGGGGGGGGGTCATGTGACCTTAAAAGGTCACGTGAACCCCCAGAAAAAATGTTCAGCTAGATTTAGCGGAGAATTTTTTTCCGCTAGATTTAGCGGGGAAATTTTTCCGCTAGGTTTAACGGGAAAATTTTTCCGCTAGACAGCGGGGAATTTTTTTCCGCTAAATCTAGCGGGAAAATTTTTCCGCTAGATTTAGCGCGGAATTTTTTCGCTAGATTTAGCGGGAAATTTTTTCCGCTAGATTTAGCGGGTTAATTTTTCCGCTATATTTAGCGGGTTAATTTTTCCGCTAGATATAGCGGGTTAATTTTCCCGCTAGATTTAGCGGGGAAATTTTTCCGCTAAATAGCGGAGAAATTTTTTCGCTAGATTTAGCGGGGAAAGTTTTCCGCTAAATCTAGCGGGGAAATTTTTCCGCTAGATTTAGCGGGGAAATTTTTTCGCTAGATTAAGCGGGGAATATTCCGCTAGATATAGCGGGGAAATGTTTCCGCTAGATTTATCGGGGAATTTTTCCTCTAGATTAGGCGGGGAATTTTTCCCGCTAGATTTTTCCGCTAGATTTAGCGGAGAAATTTTTACGCTAATTTAGCGGGGAAATTTTTCCGCTACAATTAGCGGGGAATTTTTTCCGCTAAATCTAACAGGGAAAATTTTTCCGCTAGATTTAGCGCAGAAATTTTTCTGCTAAATCTAGCGGGGAATTTTTCCGCTAGGTTTAGCGGGAAAATTTTTCCGCTAGATTTAGCGCAGAAATTTTTCTGCTAAATCTAGCGGGGAATTTTTCCGCTAGGTTTAGCGGGAAAATTTTTCCGCTAGACTTAGCCGAGAATTTCTTCCGCTAAATCTAGTGGGGAAATTTTTCCGCTAGATTTAGCGCGGAATTTCCCGCTAGATTTAGCGGGGGAATTTTTTCGCTAAATCTAGCTGAAAAATCTCCCCGCTAGATTTAGCGGAAAAATTTTCCCCGCTAGCGGAAAAAATTCCCTGCTAAATCGAAAAAATTTCTCCGCTAAATTTAGCGGAAAAATTTCTCCGCTAAATCTGGCGGGAAAAATGCCCCGCTAAGTCTAGCGGGGAAAATGTTTCCGCTAGATTTAGCGGGAAATTTTTCCGCTAGATTTAGCGGGGAAATTTTTCCGCTAGCGGGGAAATTTTGCCGCTAGATATAGCGGGGATTTAGCGGGGGAAATTTTCCGCTAGATTTAGCGGGGAAAATTTTCCGCTAGATTTAGCGGGGAAAATTTTCCGCTAGATTTAGCGGGGAAAATTTTGCGCTAGATTTAGCGGGGAATATTCCGCTAGATTTAGCGGGGAATTTTTCCCGCTAGATTTTTCCGCTAGATTTAGCGGAGACATTTTTCCGCTAGATTTAGCGGGGAAAATTTTCCGCTAGATTTAGCGGGGAATATTCCGCTCGATTTAGCGGGGAAATTTTTCCGCTAGATTTAGTGGGGAATTTTTCCCGCTAGGTTTTTCCGCTAGATTTAGCGGAGAAATTTTTCCGCTAGATTTAGCGGGGAAATTTTTCCGCTAGATTTAGTGGGGAAATTTTTCCGCTAGATTTAGCGGGGAATTTTTTCCGCTAGCGGGGAATTTTTCCGCTAGATTTAGCGGGGAAAATTTTCCGCTAGATTTAGCGGGGAAATTTACCCATAATGCACCGCGCGGTTACGCCGACGGCGACGGCGACGTCGCTCAAGCCGAAAACGGGCCCCTAAGAGCTGGGCTCTAAAAGGACGGCACCATACGTGTGTGCGGGGATTACAAAACAACGTTTAACTCTGTCCTAGACACGGAGCAGTACCCTCTGCCCAAACTTGAGGAAATACTAGCTGCGCTCGCCGGAGGTAAATATTTTTCCAAGCTAGATCTTAGCAGGGCATACCAACAGGTAGAGATGTCGGAGGACTCAAAAAATATTTCTCACACTAAACATGCACAAAGGGCTTTCGGAGTAGCGTCTGCGCCCGCGTTGTTCCAGCGCATTATGGACAACATACTTAAAGGACTACCGGGTGTCATATGCTACCTTGACGATATTGTCGTCACGGGAGCTACCGCTGAAGAACACCTCAAAAACCTTGAAGCCGTGTTCTGTACACTTCAGCAGAAAGGCGTTCGCGTCAAGCGTGAAAAATGTGAATTTTTCAAAGAAAGACTGCAGTATCTGGGGCACATTATCAGCGATACCGGCGTCAAACCAAGCGAGGAAAAAGTTCAAGCGCTGCTGCATGGCCCAGCGCCTACTAACATCGCACAGTTGCGTTCACTGCTTGGACTCATAAACTACTATGAAAAATTCACGCCACGGCTAGCAACGCTGGCAAAGCCTTTCTACAGGTTACTATAGAAGGATGCTCCCTGATGAAGGGATCAGAAATGTCAAGATGCCTTCCAAGCCATCAAGGAAGTCTTGTCTTCGACGGAGGTGATGGCACACTACGACCCGGCACGTCCGCTGCAGCTATCCTGCGATGCGTCTGCGTACGGTCTCGGCGCTGTGCTGTCGCACGTCATGAAAGATGGCACGGTAAGGCCAATTGCCTGCGCTTCCCGAACATTATAAAAGGCTGAGGAAAACTATAGCCAGGTTGAAAAGGAGGCGCTCGCCCTAATCTTCGGTGTCAAGAAATTCCACTTCTGCATTTATGGTTGGGAGTTTACGTTATTTACTGATCATAAACCTTTGCAAGCGATCCTTGGGCCAAAGAGTGGCATCCCGGCAATAGCCGCCGCAAGACTGCAGAGTGGGCGGTAACGCTTTCATCCTACAAGTATAAACTTGTCTACAGGACGTCAGCAGACAACGCGGACGCGGACTGTTTTTCAAAACTTCCGTTGCAGTCCACAGAAGTAGGCGACAGTCACGACGAGACGTTTTATACGCTGCGCTTGGCATCTCTACCAGTCACCGGTAAGGACATCGCGCGTGAGACAGAGCGTGATCCCATCCTCGTCGCCAGTTGTTATGTCTGCGGTGCAAGGAGTGGCCAGACGAAGGAGGGACTGCGAACAGCTTCATTCCGCAGAGGCCGGCAGCGATCTGGCTGCGCGTATGACCGTGCTCTTGTTATAGAGCGCCCGGTGACGTCAGTACTACGCGTACTGCTGATAGCAACGGCAGCGGCCTCTAGCAGATACTTGCACGCAACGCTACTGGCCAAAAAACTCCTTTGTTGCGGTGTAATTTCAGACACGAAAACGGTCATTTTCATTCAATCTCTACTTTGCAAAATTTGATGACGTAACGTGGGAATCGCAGTACACCCCAATGACGATATTTGAATGCGGTTCATGGATTGGGCCCGAGCATTGCGTGGGCACTCGATTTGGGCTCGTGATAATTACTAGCTCGAGAAGCATTCGGGTAGTGGCCCATGTCCAATCGCTGCAACGACGACAATAGCCGAGCCAGAACAATGTCTGGAACTCAGCCCGTGTCCTGTGCATTGCCAACCCCAGCGCGTGGCTATGATCAGCATTGGCGGCATATGATCGGGCCCAGATCACGTGGCCACTTGTTCTGGCTGCGAGTTGAGGGGGTGAACGCTGCTCCTTTTTCTTTATTTTTTTTTCTGGCACTTCTATTGCGTGGGGTGAAAAAGTAACGCTTGTTTCATAGGACATTAGACATTTTTAGTATAGCGTTGCTGGCTCTTACGTACACAATACGCAACAGTGTAGCGTACGCTAAAAACGACCTGCTCAAACCGATTTTAGTTGCGCGTTACGTTTCCGAGTGAACACCTCGTGTGATCTTGGTTAGATTTGCGCGTGCCGTAGCATTCCGCGTGCTTCTCGTTTTTATGCTTCTCAAAAGAAATATTGAAAACGATAACGTGTCTAATCTTTTATTTCAAATCAAACCAAGCCGCAGCTGCCTCGTTAAGCGCGCTTTTCTGTGGGGTATAGGGAGGCTACGAGTACGAGTGCGTAGCCAAACTCGATCACGGAGCCTCCGTCAATCGTCCCGTGGAAACGGCACCTTTCATCAATGCTATCGCGCAATGAAATCCATGACCTACTGATGTCCGGTGCATAGCGACCAGTTCGGCGATTTCTTGAAGAATCGTTCCTCCGTCGGCGATGAACTGTACGAATAGGCTTAGCGTTGAGCAGATCGCAGCGTTGACGCACATTGCGCGCGGTGAACATTTTCACTGTGCACTCCTTTAGCTGCACGGCGATCTGACTCGACCGCGGAAGGTCCCGGAAAGAATTGCCGAGCAGAACACGACGCAATTTAATGTAACTTTGAACTTCGAGAACACCACGTCGTCCTTGCTGCGCCAGTCGAGGTAACCGCCATCTTGAAACTAGACAGTTTTAGTATAGCGTTGCTGGATCTTACGTACGCAATAGTATAGCGTACGCTAAAAATGACCTGCTCGGACCGAATTTAGTTGTGCGTTACGTTTTCGAGTGAATTAACACCGCGTATGATCTTGGTTAAATTTGCTAGAGCCGTAGAATTCCGCGTGCTTATAGCGCAACCATGCTCCTGGAAAGAAATATTGAAAAAGAAAAAGTGTCCAATCATTTGTTAGCGTCAGCATTAGCGTAACGGACATCACACCTTTTTTTTTGAGTATCTGCCATATTGTGTTTATCGAGGCGGTCAGATGGGCATCCGGCTCTCACCCAAGTTTCCGAGTTTGTACCCAATGTACGTTTTAATTTTTCTCAAATAAACCATCCAGTTTTTCTATTACACATTTTATTTCAGATTAAACCAAGCCACAGCTGCCTCGTCATGCGCGCTTTTCTGCGGGGTACAGAGGCTAGGAGTACGAGTGCGTAGCCAAATTCGATCACGGAGCCTCCGTCAGTCGTCCCGTGGAAACGGCACCTTTTATCAATGCTATCGCGGAATGAAATTCATGACCCTGATGTCCAGTGCATAGCGAGAACTTCGGCGATTTTTTTTTTAGTCGTTCGTCCGTCGGCGATGAACTGTGGGAATAGCTTTAGCGTTGAGCAGATCGCAGCGTCGACGCACACTGCGAGCGGCGATCATTTCCACTGTGCACTCCTTCAGCTGCAGGGCGATCTGATTCGGCCGCGGTAGATTCCAGGAAGAATCGCCGAGCTGAACACCACGCAATTTCACACAACACAGAACTTCGAAAACACCACGTCACCCTTGCTGCGCCAGATGTTGAAACTATCGCTCTCGTTGGGTCCGAGATCTCTCGAGAGCGTCCCGCAAGGCTCGCTAGCCAGCAACGCAAAATCCCCAGCGTTGCGTGCGTACGCAATACGCTAGCCCTTTTCTTGCGTTCTGCGCATGCGCACTCACGACTCGCAATTTTCTTGCGTACGCAAAGCTATAGCGTACGGTCCACTAAGACTGTCTATTAACGTCAGGGATCCGTTCTAAACGGTATTTGCGCAGACTTAGAAAAAATGTTGCATCGCCCCTTTAAAAACGAGTCGTGCCATGGCGTTACGAACACTATTTAATATCAAAGGACTTCAAAAGTAAGGAAAAGGTTCGGCGCACACACAGAGGGTGAAAAACAAAAAAGAGAACACAACCTGAGAGAATTTCGAGCTTCATAACCGCGTGAAGGAAAACACCAATGTTTCGAAAGCGTAACAAAAGGAACCGGAGTCAAATCAAAGCCGGCATACAGTTCTGAGGAGCAGTGGAGTCGAATCAGGGTCCCAAGATGACGGTGGTGGTCCGGTCCCTTGCGCAGCCAGTCGGGGTCGAGGAGTCGTGGCGGCTGTGGCGACTTGGCTGTATACAGTGCCATTCAGCGCTCACTCAGAAGCACACACACACACACACACACACACACACACACACACACACACACAGACACACACACACACACCGTCGAAGCCTTGCTCGGGGTTCGACCAACCACACCGTGCGCCGCTTCCGCCTTTTTTTTCTCTCCGAGCTCGCCCGGAAAAATCCTAAAGTCCGCGCGTGTGTCCTCGGCGCTCGCGCACCCCACTCAAAGCGGAAAAAAAAACACAAAGAAAAAACCTCTGAAATCTGTGACAGCCCTTAAAATAAAATAAAATATTCGCGCGGGAATATTAAAAATGAGAAAACAAAACTTACAAAATTCAGTGCGCTCTATTCGCCTCGAGATTCGATCGACACGGGTCATTCGGTGAAGAGCAGAACTAACCCTTTGTTTTACACCTAGTTGGAGCAAAATGAATGCTACACACGCAAGGTCGAAGTCATGGGAGGCGCCTATGCAGCGCTCGCGCACAGGGATCAACTGCTAAGAGCTCGTGCTCTGTACTCTTGCCCATGTTCTGTGCCTTTATTCGTATGCCTTGTCTCTATCCGCATTGTGGACAGGTAGAATCAACACAATGGATAAACAAAAGCATGGTTCCACACAATTCAATCTGGATCTCGAGGCCAATATCTTCACGTTTTACACCCGACGTTTCTCAGGAACGTCCCGAACTGAGTAATTAGTAAAAGATATTCACAGAAACATTCGAAATATACTCATAGTTCCATCCGATTTGCTTGCGGCATGATAACAGGTTTCACTGTACATTATTTTCTGTATAGCGAACTCTGCAATCGGGTGAGGTATAGTGCGCCCCCAGATTTTCGCCGCCCCTAATGTGGCGTCCGCGAAAAGATCGTATTCCCGGAGCTGAAGACACCATCGCGTCAAGCGAGCGTTCGAATATCGGGTAAGGTTAATATACACCAGGGGCTGGTGATCCGTTTCCAGCACGAATGGTCTCCCACGTTGAAATTAACCCGAGACTGGGGTAGAGAAGAAGCATCAAAACATAGAAGGGACAGAAAATAGACAGGACGAAGTCTCAAAAAGAGACGTCGTCCTGTCTATTTTCTGCCCTTTCTACGTTTTGATATTTCTTCTCTAACCCAGTCTCAGGTTAATTGCAACATGATTAATATTCACCAGCTCGCCTGCACCCTTACGATTTTTTCTATGGTCTCCCATATTCGCGCCTCCAGCTCGTCGCTTGCCCCCCCGCGGCGGAAACGGGAAGCGCTCTGGTGAGGGTCCCCCGGCTCTCTAGCGCAGCGAACACGGCGGAACTGCTCGCAATCATGGCTCGTGCACACACGTATCGAAACGCAAATAAGACTTTTTACTGACCCGACGCAGTGCTGCAGCCGGCATGTGACTCTACCTTGCTAGATTGTTTTAGTATTGCGTATAGAAGGGAACGCAAGTGCAGGCGTTTGCGTTAGAGTTGCGTGCCCCACGCTGCAGATGCGCGTCGTTGCCATGCGCCAATCCAAGACCGTAATTTTAGGCTCCGCCCACGCGAAAGGTAAACGCGCAACGCTAACGCCAACGCAAAGGGCTTGCGTTCGCTCGTATACGCAATACTAAAACGTGCTACTGTTTCACGCGTTTTCCAATGCCAACGAAACGTACTGCAGGGAGCAGACGTGCAAGCTGGTGGGCGCTGCTTAGAACTGGAATGGCTGATATTGGCGAAACGGCGGCGCGTAAAAGTTACAGAAAAAAAAAAAGGAACTGGGTAGTTTTTCAATAAAACAACAACACAATCTTTTTTTTTTTTTTTGTATTTTGGGGCATTTGTTTCGGAAGGATTGGCAGTGGGAGTTTGGAGGACGTTTTTCTGATTGTCAAAAGTCGTGATATAACCATATGCTTTACCCACAATTAATGTCATTTTACTTGAATTTCTCAAACTAGCTAGAATGTTAGGCTGTTTTTAGTTTATAACTTGTTAATTAAGAATGCTGAATTTGGCACCAGCGATAATTTACGAACTTTGCATATCCATACTTAGTCGCGCGTTTAAAATTGGATCATACGCAACAAATTATATTAGAGTTTCAAAAGCTACTGATGAAAATATCTTAATATTATTATTATTATTAATACGAATTGCCGTAATGTACGCCCCAAAAACGCCACAATAAAAAAAAAAACGCAATTTAACCATAGCAGTCCTTACAGAAAGATCTCATTTTTATTTCTTTTTAAAGCATGAAACACTCTGACATCGTTATCGAGATAGGCATAAATAATTGATGTAATATTAAGTGTCATGCGTCACGCGTTGCTTTAGAAGCACTTACACTTCTGTTGTCTGACTTGGATTTTGTTTTAAGCCTTTTGCAGCGAAAACAGCGTTTCTTAATTTATACGTTTTGTGAGCATATTCTAAACGAGCCACGTGCCCGTAGCGATATTTTGTAAAACTTTGATTGATTATATTATTCTTGTGCTGGGAATAATGCTTAAGTAATCAATGATCTAAATGCTTAAAAACTCATTGAAGGGCAGTTCCTTGAGCATAATAATTACACTGTGAGGCACATCTTGAGGTAGGAGATCGTCTGCTAATGACGCCGGCTGTCGGCGCCGTATGCACGTTCTTTAGCGGCAGTTGGCGTCGCGACCGCTTGCGCCATCTCTTGTCTCCCGTGCGAAACGGCGCCGTATTGTTTGGACACCGGTGGCTTCGCTGTGTTTCCATAGGAGTTAAGCATTTTTCTTTTTTTACTTTTTGCTCAGGTAAGTTCGCTTTTTGCAAATTTGACAAAAAAAAAAAAAATGCAGCATCTGGGGGCAACGCTGCACGAAACCGTACCGCGGTAGGTTAAAAAAACCTAATTTTGCGGTTAGCTTAAAGAGCCTTACCGTGACTTGGGACACCCGGTAGTTGTCTATGAACGCCAGTCCCCCAGTTTTCTCGAGGAAGCAGCTGGTCTGGGAAAGGCGCTTGCAGAGCGCGACACAGACGCGCTAAAACGAACGCTGGATCGGCGCTTACTCCATTATAACTAGGAACCGGCTGCCTTCTAGAGCGGTGACTATCTTTATTCATTAAAGAGGAAATGTTCCAGACACCGGCATTATGTTGAGCCTAATGACGACCGGTCCTGATCTGATCAGCTGTATTTTCGGGGGTCGGGAACCCCTTAATTTATTCTGGTTGCGTTCTCCTCAACCTAGAGCTGTGCCGGGTGCTGTGCCTGTTTCTTGTATTTTCTCCACCCTACTCCACCGCAAAAAAACGCCCAGAGGAAATACAAATTTTCGGGAAATCTGAATGTTTTTATGTACACTCCCTTTCTCGTATATTTGGTTTTCTCATGCGAGCATCGCATTTAAGCGAAATTCTAACAGATCGCTACTAATTTTCAAAAAGGTATTAAGTACATTCACCGGACAATCTCAGAGCTTTTCGACGAAGCCCTCAACCAGTTCAACACTTGTTCTATAAATCACGATAGACAACAGCAGTGCGGGTTGTACCGGCATTACCACGGTACTGAGTAGGAAGAAAAGTACTTACGGCATAAAAGAAGTGTGCAAGGTTTTCAGTGAAATTTGTAGCACATTTCGCGATAGTTCTTATATGAACCCGTAAAAACTTTATTTGAAACTGCGAAGTTCAAACTCCGTCACTAAACTTCCAAGAATTCGTACCTAATTTGGAAGGTATAAATTTTTGGCACTCGTACCGAGAAAAAATTCGAAATCTTTGATTTTTAAAACTTGATTTGTTAACGAGTCTGAACTCTTTCATTTTGAACTTTCAAAAACCTAAAAATTTCCGATCTTTTTTTTTTCACATCAGATTTATTAATTCGAAGTCTGGGAGGTTCGCAGCATCTCTACTATGTAGTCTTATTCTTGCCTTCTTTCGTAAAAAAACAGCGGAGAGCGTTGCGCAGTCCGCAAAAATAAATTAAGTTAACGCGCACTCAAACATCTTTCTCTTCGCGGTACACTGAACACGCTTAGCCTAGCAATCACAACTAGGTTTGTAATCACCCCTAGTATTTATAACTAGGGCTCCGATAGCTAACCCTCCCCCTCCAACTACACACACACACGCACCAGTTTGGTGGAGGTGCGAATGTGACTCCTCTGCCTGCAGCGCCTCCAGCTGACATGCCATCCTTAGGAACCTTCTGGTAGCGCCGGCCTGGATCTCCGGGGCCAAACTCTACCCAGGCCTGTCATGGAGACCACATTAACGCCTGTTCCAAATTTCACTTTCCCTGTCAAGCAAGGAGATTGATTTTGTTGTTTCTTGACGTGCATGTTTTACATGCATGCTCCACCCGGCTCTCTATGGCGCTTTTTTAGAGATGTGATTTTAGGCAGATCCTCTTTTTGTTTGTCATTGACAGCGCGAGCATATATTGCGCTGTCACGATCAATAAATATTTGTTGTGACTAGGGGCTGTGTCTCTGTCTCCTCATCCAGTCTCTCGTCCTTCGCACTGTTTTAATTCTCCAGTATGTATCACCTCGCTAAAGCTCCAACTTTAGGTGTGACAACAGTTCCCAGAGTAGCCGCCACAGATAACAGGTAGGAGGCCTTAATGAGCTGGGACCGAATAGAAAGGGGAGCGGGCAAAGAGGGGGAGGGGAGTCGGACCAAATTTTTTATTTGTTTCAAGTGGCTCTTTGCCAATTACCACGTTTCTGAGTTTAATGTTGCCGTTTGGCCCTCGCCGTAAACGTACATCGAAGGCCGACTCACGCCTATAGGCGTGAGTTGTGCCTGCTGTCTTGCGTGCGGATCGAGCTCGGATGCAATCACACTCTAAAAAAAAATGGGAGTCGAAGGGAGTCCGAGCCGGTGCTCAACCCCCCTCACGAAGCACAGCACCCCTTCCTGGCGAACCTCCTCTCTCACTAAGTGGGAATGAGCTGGGGAAGAGAGGAGAGGGGTGCTAAACAAGAACCCTGGACAACTCCCGTCACGCCAACAATGAAGCAAGATGGACGCCGGCTCTTGATTGGTTGGTTCCTCTCCTCCCTTCTGTACTTCCCGACAGGCTTCGTATGCCCGCCCACAGGTGGCGTGACCCTTGAACTGTCCCGAAGGATATTGCGATCTGTCGAAAGATGGCGCTACCATGGTTCCTCCGACTTCCACTCCATCCTTTCACGGGAAAAGCCCCTTTATACAGAGGGTGTGGACGTCTGCGTTTATTCTATTTGTGACTCCTTGAACCTATACGTGTCAGGCGAGTTGCTGAAGGACAACCTAGGAATGTCAAGGTTTGAAATGATAACGTTGTGAATATTTTTAATACAACACTGTAAAAAATAACCGTCAAATTTACGGCGCTATACGCTAATAAAACCTGCAAGAACGCCGTGAAGAGGAATTACCTGAAATGCACCGTAAACAAGCAAAAAAGAGCGAGAGGAAAACGCAAAACTTCATGGAGCAAGAAAACAGAAAGAAAAGACGCGGATCGCTAATTGGTCACCACGCTTGACCTTCGGAAGCTGCAGGAACCCAGGGAGCCTCCTCTCGCCCCTTCAGCTCCTTTCTTTGTCCGCGCCAACGCAGAACGTAACTGCCTTAACAGCAAAAAAAAAAAAAAAAAAAGATTTAAGAGCAAACAGTAGAGCAACAATGCGACGAGCTAGAAGCGTCGACAAAAGAAAGCAACGTTGGTTGGGACAACGCGGGAAGAAGTGGAAGAAGCGAACGGTCGGTTCATTTTCCCACCTTCCCGCCCGTCTCCGCGCCATTTTGTCCTCGTTCGTTCGTGCCATTCCCGGATTTTTGTGCACCTGAAAATTTGGAGCGGAAGGCAACTGGATACTCGAGACAGGTATTTCATTATCAATCTGCTGCTTGCTTGGCAAGGATAGTGTAACAATGGCATAAATACAACACCCTAAAAGATGTTTACTTGCAGAATTTGTAGTTTCTGTTCAAGCACGCTTGCTGGTTGCGCAATTCGATGAGCACGTTTTCAGCTCTCGAATTCTTCCGTGTGTGGACGAAGGATGTTGTCGCTAGTTTGTTACGTATGATGCTCTCAGGTGTCATATTTTGAGAAGACATAGGCATTTGAACGCCTAAGGGTAAGTACGGTTTGCTTCGAGGAGTTTGGAAAGCTTTCAGCGCACTTTGCCAGCATGCTTAGAGGAGTGCCACACAAGGGAGGCTTTGCTAAAACATCTAAAAGCCACATCACCGACGGTATTTTGGTTTCGTGTTCGTGCTCCAACTGTTAAAAGTTGTGAAATCATAGTTCACAGCACATTTGAACTGGGCGTATTTACGAGTGACGGGTTTCTTGGGCGACGGCGCATCGCCTATAAACCCGCTTCAGGTTGAGGACTCTTCGACTCAGTCGACTAGTGCGGATTCTAATAAGGACGGCTCTGTTAACGTGATGCAATCCCCTGATGATAACTACACTGTAAGAAGTGCTGTGATTTTTACATTCCGGTGAACGTAAAAATCGCGGAAATTCGATCGTTGTCCGGAAACACAGTCCTATGCCTGTAATTGAGGCGTGGAGGCGAAAGGATACGCGGAAAACAGAGGAGGAGGGGCAGCGTCGGTGGTCGCCACGGTCGCCACCGGAGCAAGGCGGTCACGTGGGAGAGTCACGCGGCCATCGGTTTGAAGGGCCTGGATGGCCTGGACCCTGGACCGCCTGGACGGGCCCGAGGAGCTGAGGTCGAGGTTGTCTCCCATTGCTTTGGCTCCGAACTTTTGTTTTCTGCTTTGTTTTACTCGGAGTGCTCCCATCTCAGCGCCAAGTTGCAAGTTGTCGACTGTCAGCGCGCAGGTAAGTACGTTAAAGCTCAAAACTCGTCCGATGTTTCGTTAGAGCTGCCAGTGAAGTTTGGGTGCACAACGGTCGCATTCAAGGCGAGCGGAACACGCAGGAACAGTACTGTACTTTTCATGCTCGCTCCTGTACTCGTTGGCGTGCGTCGTCGGGAGAGCGAACTGCCGTGGTTTCTGTTCTTGCCCTCGTGAACTCTGTTCTTGCGCGTACCGCGGTACTCCTGATTTTTGTGGCAGTGGTGATGCGACAGAAAACTGCAGTTTTGATTTAGAGTAACGTATACCCGGAAAGCTTTTGCTTGTTAGACGGAAAGCAAACCGATTTCCGCAGAACGCGTGATCATATTTGGTGTCTGTCTGCGGCATGAAGAAAGTATAGCGCGCCCCAAACGTTGCTCGCGTGTTTTGAAATCTGCGATGTGTGGAACGTGCGATCAGAGTGGTGCGTGATATTGCTTATTGAAGCGAGGGAGAGAGACGCTCTTTTAATCGTACGCTGGTGCTAGAAATATGTTACGCAGGGTGACCACCTTCCTGCTACTGAAACGCGGGACACGCGGTTCAGAGGGGGTTGGGGGTGGATTTATTAAGACGCACACTACGAACCAAGGCTCTGTTAACACATTTATTATCCCGTACTTTTTATACACTTGCTAATTGTATTGCAGCAATTAAGCTCAAATAACTTTCACTACCAGTGATAGATTATTTTGAATGCCAAAGATGGTATTACATGTGCCGAAGTTGAAAACATAAAAATCGACTGTACCAGAACTCAATGCATCAAGTGGAAATAAGAAACAGTAAATATTTTCGCGTTTATTGTTTCCTGTCCACCCTTACTTCGATCAACATACTCCTACACAAATATTTAACATTATGTTCTTTTTCGACCGTTGCATGTGTGGCGACCTTCACTAAAAAAACAAAAAATCACAGCACACCTTTTGCATTGGCACGGCAATTTGAAAATAATTACAATATTTTATATTTAAACTTTTGGCGAGAACTTTTTTGTGCAATACTTTCCCACCAAAGAGAGAGGCACAACTGCGCTTGCGCGTCGGTCCTCTTGCAAGAACGACGGTTGCTTCCCGCAATGCTTGGATAGATCAAAGAACATGGCGTACCATTTCGATTCACACAATTACTAGCGACCTCCGCACTACCCCGTGCCCCATTTTTCGGCAGCACCGTGAGTTGCGGGGTGAATTTTACGACAGTGTGAAATGCGGGTCATTTTGTAGATTTGCGACTTTCTCGCAGGACGCGGGACACGAGCCCTCAATGCGGGACAGTCCCGCGAGTCGCGGGACGGGTGGTCACCCTAATGTTACGCTGTGATTGGCTACTGATTTGGGCACTGTGTACCCGATTGTTTCATGAGCGGCGAAAGAGTGCGTTTACCTTGTGCAGCCTTCCATTTTGTATATGCTGATTAGCCGATGCATGTGACATCTTATATGCGCCGGCTGTCATGTTCGCGTGCACAAGGTGCGCTTTTCAGTCAGACACTCTTGTTGGTTATGCCCGCCACTTTGGATACACGAGCACTTGTGGCAGGACTATACCCTGCATTCATTCATTTTGTTGTTCTTCATTCGTGACTTATGCTTCGCTGAGGTGCCACATTCTTCGGAAGTGCCGAGGTGTGTCTGATGGACGGAGTCCCCATCAAGAATTGTAAATCAGTTTTATTTTCACTTGTAGAGTGGAGGATTGCCGGCAGAGTTTTCATAGCAGGCTTATGCTCATGAAACATCTTTATTTGCATTTGAGGGAACTGTGCTTTGATAATTAATGTTATGTCACATTTGGCAGATGTAATCATATGCATATGAGAAGTGATGTACTTATTAGAAAATCGTTCAGAACTCTCAAATTTGGTTGGCAAGTTACTCCTGATTTTAATATAAATTTGTTAAAGGCTGCTTATGGAGGCATTTTCCCATTTTTGCTTAATTGTGTTTTTTATTAATATTTTATCAAAGGCTGCTTATTCAGACAATCTCCCATTTATTGTTCATTTGTGTGTTCCAGTAAGTTCATAAATATAAAGTTTATCACTCCAGATATACATAGAAAAACATGCTCTAGTGTGTCTAAAGAAGTCTTTTTTTCATCTTTAATACATCCAGGGGATGACATCTGGGCTCCACAAGAATATATGCTGCTCCTTCATGGGCACGTTGTGGCAACTGCACCAGAGTTCAAGGTCGCCTTCTGCATGCTGTTTGCCAGCTACTTTTCATTCCACACTTGCTACGCCCAAGAAGTCTCATCTGCGCTCGAGTTCATCCAGAGGTACCTTTAATTTCTTATGTATACATATTTGTGTAATTTGGCTTGCAAACCTTGCTGTGTGTTTAGCATATAGCTGCTATTAGAGTTGGCATATGAACACCACTGATCTCAGCAAAACAAGGCACCTTACAAAGTTCGATTGGATGCCCTTTTTGAGGCATGTGTAGTCTAAAGTTTGCACCTTCGTGGCAGCGGCTTATAAAAGGCTGCTGACTTGCCGCTTCTGCCAAGAACATTGAAAAATGCTGAACCAAATACTTCACTAACTTTGCCGTTTTATCAGCCCATCAATTCAGATTTCGAGCTGATGCTCTACTGACCCCACAGTTGTATGGCTTACTGACAACATCAAAAATGTTAGACACAGGAAACTATTTTGGCAATCTGTTTAATATTACAGCAAAGCTTTTGATTTAATCACAGTATTGTAAAAATTAAACTTGGTGTAATATGATTGCTGGTCACAAGCACACACATAATTAAAAGCTATTTATTTAATAAACAAGATGAGGTTTATGTTTGTGACTTTTTTTATTTTGGAGAGATATAAAACAGGTGTACCTCAGAATTCAATTATCGCCCCGTTTTACACACTGTCAAATGTTCCTTAATGCTGATAACACTCCTGTACGTAGTACTGCCTAGCGAATTAATTTCCTTACCAAAAAACTTAACGCTTACATTAGTAACATTCTTTGCAATGGTGTTACCCTAATTGTTTAAAGATAAATGCAGCCAATACACTATTTATGATTTCATTTAAATGTCACGCATCCCATATATATCCTTGCAATTACTTTTGTCACTCATTCAATTTGTGCCTTTAATCTCTATATCTTTTTAGGTTGTTATCGACTATAACTTAAAACTTGCGACCAGTATCTTGCATCTGAAATGAAAAACAGCTTGCGGCCTATGAAAAGACACACACTATTTTAATACATTATCTCAATTTTTCTTTATTATGTTTTTAATCATAGTCATTTCACATACTGGGTTATATCATGGGGTAATACTTATCCCACCCGTTCAACTTTGTTAAAACACATTCAGGATCTCTCCATTTGTGTACAGACTTGTATCTCTTTCCCAAGAATACCACGTTGCTTTTTCGCGAATATTGTATACTTCCTGTCGCACAATTATTTATATAAAAAAGCAAAGTATTAACATTCTAAGCAGAAATATGACAGTATGTAAAGCCCTTCATGTCCGCAGTCAGCTGGTGGATGCAGATAAACGTGAATCAGATTTGGTGGGTTGCAGGTCGGATGCAGATGCCATGTGCTGCAGATGTGGATCAGATGCAGGTCGAAAGTGCCTTGCACACCCGCAGTTAAAAATGCAAATTTCAAGCTTTCTTGAACACATGCCCTGGTTTGGAATACTCTCATGCTCTCTTAGAGGCCACAATCTTTGTGGTGGCATGAAGTGTAAAGCTCATTGTTTCGATGTTGCATATATTTTCATAGTATTAGTAGATTTTGGCCTAGATATTGTATCAGAGGATATAAAAACAAACGACTTACAAAGTATGATTGCGGATACTGAAATCGGCATCCACGCACGGCGCCAATATGTACAATCCCGCAAGCTTCCTTAAATATGGTAGAGGGATTCAAAGAGCAAAGTAGTTTATTATTTATTAGAAGAGGTCGAAATCTCACATATGTTGAATTTGTCGACTTGTTTTATTTTCCAACGCTTAACATTCAGGGCACTTTTCGGCATCAATCCTGACCGTGGTAGCAAGGCCAAAAAAGGAAGACCGCAAGTGAACAAACGAGTGCTCAACCTGTTTCGACGAATAACGGAGTCTCAGTGGAACATGTAGGTAAGTCTATTGTGCTCTGTGACCAGTTCGCGGTTACGGCAGAGCAGTAACAATAAAATACAGCACACAGACGAGAACAAGAAGGAAGGACACAAACATGGCGCTACTTACAACTGAAGCTTTAACGAACAGAACGTAAGGGCGCAAGTCAGTTGGTGTGCACTAAAGATTTTGTTGAATCCAGAGACTGAGGTATACCAAAGACGATGACACAAAAAGAGAAGGAGGGAGTCTCAATATTGTGTTAAAGATTAACATTAAGTACACTCCCGCAATTTGAGACTCTCCTTCTCTTCTTATGTCATCGTCTTTTGTATAGCTCATTCTCTGGTTTCACAAAAATGTTGAAACTTTAATCTTGTTAGCAACCGATGTCAATACAACAAGCTGTGAAAAAAAATGAAGAAAACTAAAAGGCTCAAAACATACAGGTCACTCATCAAGAACACCACTGTTGTGCGTTTCTCTCCCTTGGTCAAGGGACTGCAGTTCTTTATCAGACAACGCCAGTGACTGCGTGCTGACAGATTGCGGCCCTAAAAGTTCTATCTCGTGAGCCTCCAAACTTTCCTGAATTGTTTTGTCTTTATTCGCGTCAAGCACTGCACTATCCTCGAAAATAAATATGGGTGCAACAGCAGTCCCGGCAATGTACATCCACAATCAAACTTGTCTAGATCAAACTTTAAGCCTACTCTGGGCACATTTTTATGTTTTTACACGTTTTCGTGCACAATCTTCCACTACTTTTAAGTCAGGCGTCTTCTTTCTGTTTCATTGCAGATGTCCCATATCTTTATTTCAGATATACATGTCAGAGGAATATCAGCCATTAGTTCTTTTCTGGATCAGAATTCCTTAGACGGCTCTAGGCAAGTTTCATTTCGGGTACACCAAGCTGCCCCCTTTAATCTACATATACATCGTTACGGTGTTCCTGTTATTTGTAGTTCAGACAACGAGCTCTCTGTCCTACATATCGCCCACGCGATAATGGGATAGAACACCACCCCTTCCACGCATTCAACAAAGTGGTTTTATGTTTTTTCGTGCAGTTACATTTCCTTCAAGGATTTGAATTTACCCTCCTGCACATTCCAAGCAACTTGTTCTTATTTTTTTTTCATAAATAGTAAAAGTAGTGATCGAATAGAGAATCGAAGGAAGGAAAACAAGAATGCCGTGATAATACCCTATCTGTGCAAGATTTCCCATAATCTAAAAAGGGTGGGTTATGTTGATGTGATGCTGTCGGCCCCTGAAAAGCTGGCTGGAAATATGCTGATACATCATCTTCGTGCTTGTTTCCCTTCATCAATAAAGGTTATTCTCTTTTTCTGTACTGATTTGAGTAATTATCGACGCTAACAGAACTATCCCTTTTGAACGCACAGGTCACCACAGCTGTGTTCGTCACTGCTCAGAAAGTCATCTGGCAGTCAGCTTCCATGGCTCTTCTACAGCGTGTGTATCACACCTGTGATGTTCCTGCTCTTGAAGGACTATAACTGGAAAATCTCCCTGTGCACATGTGCTGAGAAGAAAACAAGACTTCAGAGCGGGACGCTAGGCAGCTCCAGGACTCGGGTAAGAGTACGGACTCCTGAGGCTCTGAACAGAGGCAGACCGAATGCGGGTTCGCCGAATCAGGAAGCCCAGGGATATATGTCGTCAAGGGCATCAAAATTCGAAGGTTGCACAGTGTTCAATAAAGCTGTCGACTAACGTTTTATTACGCAATCTGTTATAGGGCTCGTTTTTATGAGATACGCGACACACTGGTTAGTTACGCTGACCCCGACACTGTTCAAGGTCTTGTAAAACACACAAGATGTAGACGACGACATTAATGTCTTCAACGTTGCCATTCAGGACAACATCGTCTTAGGTGGTGACTTGGATGTCGAAGACGGCCGAGTGTGGTATTGTTAGAATATGCAAAAAGATTTAAGAAAGCTTTATCATGGTGATAAGGACTGGGAGGCTTATAATCTGTTTAGCTTAGGAAGGCACATTATCTGTGTGGTTGCTCATCCAAGCTAAACTCTACTGTGCTCTTCCGGGGTAAACTGTGCTCTACCACACATATTGTGTGCCTTTATAGATAAACACTCTATGCCTGCCGGTCTTTACCACAGCATGATCACGCTTTATTTTCGAATGCATGTGACTTTTAAAGATTTACCAGTGGCTTTACCTGGCGGCCACCAGGATGACTACAGCGATTCGGACACGGCCGAGTTAGAGGGCGTCTCTTCCTACGACAAGATGAAAAGAACAAGGTGCATCGTTATTGTTACAAGAGTAGTAGTTTTGGCAGCCGAATATACCAGTCAGATACCTGTAAAAAGTACAGAAATTTTAACACTCCCAGTCAAAAATACTGTTTAAGTGACTGTAAAAATAACAGATTATTTTACAGTGCCAATCACTTTATTTTTACAGAGTGCTGTAAATTTAACATCATTCAAAACAAAAGCCGTAATACGCGAAATACAGCGCAATGTCAGATTTACAGGAAAAGTTTGGCAGCCGAGTATGCCAGTCAAATACCTGTAAAAACAACAGTGTATTTTTTACAGTGTACGACGTGTTAATGTCTCTGTCTGCAGAAGAAAAAAAGAACGGCCGTAAAACACGACCTTGTTTTTTTTTTGTTTTTTTTTGTGGCTGAAGTTTAGCGGAAAGCTTCTTATGCCGGTATCAACAGTTCAAAAAACCATTTATGAATTTCAACGTCAGCATTTCTTGTACAAACAATACATGTTCGGCAAACTAGCTGAAATCCTTCAAAACGTGCTTGGTTCAGTCGAGGTTCATAAAATCATTGAGTTCATAACATCATTATACAATGATGTTACGAACCTGAAATCTACCACCTTTCTTCCAGAGCACATGAAATCTGCATATTTGAGAAAGCATTTTCCTTGTGTGGAAACGGTGAGTATGTACTGTACATAGGACGTAGTTGTGGTCAAAAGGACCGGTTTGCTCCGCATGTCCCTGTTAAAGAGGCACTAAATTACCCCCTAGAAAACAAATCTATGGGCCAGGTATTTACCGAGCCTCGCAGCGAGTCCCACTTACCCGGTGTTTTGGAGGAATTTTGTGATGGTGCCTGTCAGTAAGGCCAGTCTGTAACTGACATGATTCAAGATGCACCACCCATCTCCCCATGCATTCTAGTTCATGGTGAGCATTCACTGACCACTTTCCGAACCCCAAGTAATCAATATTGCCTATTATTTTATAATGATTTTAAACTACAATTATATTTCTGCAATTTCCTACATTTTATATCTGCCTTCACGCCCTTTGTTTTATGCTTTCTTTTCTAGGGAAAAGCATCTACTCAGCCAGCATGTACTCGATCTCAATTGATGGAATAACTGTGATGGACAAAATTCACATGTTCGACCACGCACTGGCTGTACTATTCAGCGCGTACTACGTTTTCAACATTGCGTACACAGAAGAAACTTGCGTCACCTTGGAGTTTATTCAAAGGTATTGAGCTCATTTGTGCTTCTTGGCATCATTCGGTGCGTTTTTTTGCTTGTTCCTTTGTATACTTCATCTGATCTAACATATATTTCAGCAATGGCTCCAGACTGAGCTCCTTGTTTTAGAATGTCCATTGCTTGCATAAAAACTTGTGCAGCGAGAGTTCTTATCAATGCTAGAGGCATGCTATGGTGAGATATTGTAGAATAAAAAGCAAGTCTGATTATTTTATTTCGTGTTCCCTGTCCTTCGCTTACTCAAATATATTTTTTAGTGTGCGAATGCATGCTACCAAACGATATTTTATTGAGTGGTACTTTTCGTTTAAAAAATTCAAATATAATTTTCTCTTCATAGCATTGTCTCCGTTATAACTTAGGATGAGCTATATACTCTGAGAAATGACTGTACCTGCCTCACGACGCCACTGGCGACTAGTCTTCATTCAAAAAGACTTAAAATGTTTATTCAAAATAACAAGGCTTTTATTTCCACTTTAATTTTTACAGAACAAAAATATAAATCAGTTCCAAGGGCTGCTGTTGCAGCTTTGGATCCAGTAGAGATATATATTCTGAACTTAAACATTTTCAATATCCCGAAGATGTAAAGGTCTTGTTAAAAGTGGCTCGGTTGAATATTGTTGTCACATAATAATAGCAGTGTGTATATTCCAAGTTGCTTAACATAAAGACAACTAATTTGAGAGTAATTTATTAGCGCAGAATGAGGAAAAAAAAAGCATTGATCTATTATACAGTTTTGAATGCGGTTCCCTATATAGCAACCTTCGTGACAATTGTAAAATGTTATAATGTGTTGCTTTATAAACGGCTATAGTTGAGAACTGGCAGATATTCCCTTTCGTTCTTTATTTGCATTTTACAAGTCAACAAATTATGTAATTCGGTGAATGACTGTTCGGTCCTTAGCCTGGTATGAGTTTGGTAAATAAGTGTCTATGTGAATTTAGAAGTTCATATGTGTGGGTCTATATGTCCCTGGACGCTATTTTTAGCTGCATTGAAATGGAAAAGAGTTTTGATACCACCGCAGTTCGCATCAAAACTGTAAAGATATACCAGGTATTTGATTAAGTGCCAGGCTACTTAGGCATATTCAAAAGATCAGTGTTTCAAAAGCTTTAGACACTGGCCAATTTAGGTATTTATTATTTCATTATTTTTTAACGCGTATCTTAAGCTGAGATTGTAAAAAAAAACTACTTCGTATATCTGTTCTTATAGATGTCGTTGGGGTCAACCCTAATCGAGGAACCCGAATAAAAGCAAGAAAACATACGTAAACCAAAAGGTTCTTGAGTTAATTGACATGTCGGAATATAAATGGAAATGAAAATATATATAACACCTTTTTACTTTTCTTTGACAGCACGGTCACGAATATTAATGCATCGGGTGCTGGAAGAGCAGGCGACCTCGCCGCACACAAACTTTTCTGTGCATAACTGCTTATTCACTTTAAATATGCGCGATTAAAGTCATTTGAACAGTGCAACACAACAGCCCCAAAATACTCAGCCGACCTTTTTTTTACGTTGTATGTTTTACTTTGTTCAAATGACTATAATGGTGTGGTCCAGTACCATAGTTTTCAACACTTTACGGTCGCATAAAAATGGACCGTAAAATTTACGGTCAAATACCAGGCAGCTGATGCTGCCAAAATTGTGCAGTAAAAATAACGGTGCACTGTAAATCTGGTCTACGAGAAATTTAAACGGTGACCGTAGAAATCTACGGTCGCCGTTTAAATTGCACCGTAAAAATAACGGCGCGCTGTAAATCTTTTTACCGTACATTTGAAGGCCGACCGTAGATTTCTACGGTCCCCGTTTAAATTTATCGTAAACCAGATTTACAGTGCACCGTTATTTTTACTGTACAAGTTTGGAAGCATCAGCTGCCTGGTATTTGACCGTTAATTTTACGGTCCATTTTTTACAGTGAAGATAAAAAGAAGGGTGGATTTTTGTGCTTGCAATGCTGCATTCGCTTATTTAATGTTTTGTTGGAACGCGTTTTTCTTTTTGACGGTATTGACACGTTTAATACATGCATATTAAAAAAAGTTCGAACGCCCAGAGTGTTTTTTTTAAAATAATTTTTACATAACTTTTGTTTCGCTGAGGGGAGCTAACCCAAGCACGCTTTATAACGGCCACATTTCATTGTAGTACAAATGCAATAGACAATGTGAAATAAGTACACACATTATTTTATTTACCACCCTAGACAAGCCCTTCATACACGCTCACATGCAGATCTATATGCACATAAGTGGTCCTCGATTACATAACCGATAAATAAAATAAAACTTCGCACCCCGCGGACATATACGTCCTACGATACATGCATGCCTCGTTGTTGCCACGAGGCTCTTCTCCCAGGCTGATAGACTTCGAGCAAGTCTGCTTCAGCAACCTTAAACGAATGCGCATGGCTACAAACCTCTTGCACCCTCAGCATCTCAAAGACAAGAGCGACTCTTTCAGTTGTTGCATAAATCTGCGCCACGCGTGCATAGGTTGGCGGTTCAACCTTGTGAATTACGAGAATGTCTTCCACTTTGTACAAGCCGGATACCAGGTCGTACAAAGTTGTTATTTTTTAGCCAGCTAATATTCATTTATATTTATTATTATTGTTTATCTAGTTATTTATAAGAAATGTTTATGGTCTCCAATGGATGTATAGGGGCTTGCTATTGCATTTTTTCGTTCTCATACCGTGGTGTTTTATACCATATCTACTATTAATATCCAGGACAAGCGAATTGGTTAAATGATTCAGATATTATACGAACATGAAGTAAACGGACGGACAAGTACGGTTCCCGGTTAAACGTAGCTCTGTCGGAGTACGCACAGATCCCTCTACGTCCCTTGCGACAAGGACTGCGTGTATTTCATTCCTATGTCCTGCGGCGCAGGATATATTGGACAAGCGGGGCGCTGCCTGAACGACCATCTCTGGGAACGTGACAATAAGGTAGGGAAAGCTGCAGCCAACGCCGCAGAGCAAAATCACCACCCCATTGTCAAGCGCGCCTCGGAATGCGGAACCTGCTCCGACGACTTCCCCTCGACCACCAGGACCGGTGGACACAGATCGAAGAGAGGGGGTGAAATTATTGAGGCGTTTGCGATGTACCCCCTCCATCAGTGTACCTCGAAAAAAGATTAACTTTCTTAGCCCGGAGCCGGAGCTCGTCGCCGCCGTCGCCGCCGTCTTCCGATCCATGACGTCCGTGAACCTGTTAGCCTTGGGGATGCCCCCCTCGCACAGGTCTCCCTAACCCACCCGTCTTGACCTGACCCTTCCACTCTTTCTCTTCTCTACTGCTCCCCTCCCCTTTTCATCTGCAAGTACAGGCGTCGAGGTGAATAAATGTTGTTGCCAATGATGGGAGCCTTGTTTGTCCGTCCGTTTATTTCTTCAATCAATCAATCAATCAATTTATTTCCTCTCCATCTGAGAGGGGAAGGCAGGGAAAAAAGCAGCATGTCGCTACTTGACGAAGCCCCCGCCTCCCCTTTACATCTGCAGAAGAAACACAACATATGAGTGAAAGAACAATGCAACATATATAAAAACAGATAATCGAGCGCTTACACAGGACAGTGGTGTCAATTATATACAGTGCGAAAGAGTTAAACAAGGTAAACATAATTCAGAGTAGCACACGCTTGCTCCAAGAGTTTAGTAATGAGCACATGCACTACAATGCACATTGACTTTGAAAAATTTATACGCAACTGCCTCTGCACCTTCAAAACATGACAACACCTATTCAATAGATCACTCAAATAGGTCACGAATTTCCTTTTTGCTTGTGTTGGTCACGGAAATTCCCTTTGCCTCAAGGTTGTTTAAAATTCTTGGGAGAGTAAAAGCCAGTCTCTGGTCACCATAAGTAGTTCTGGAGCGCGGTGCGGCCCAGTTTCGCGAATGACGAGTGCTGTATGTGGCGTCTCGCGACTCCAAACCTGAGACTGAATTAAAAACGCTAATAGGGTTGTTTAATGATCTTTTATATGACATAAAAAGCTTGTAACCATAGTAATTGGTGATTTTTAACGTGTCAAGCTTTTTAAACAAAGATTTTGTGGAGTGATCATACGCTACATTACATATTATTCGTATTGCCCTCTTTTGCATTATAAAAAGTCTCTGAACGTTCGTTTTCGTAGTGGTACCCCAAACCAGGAAACAATAATCGAGATATGAGCAGAACAGGGCGTGATATAAAAGCAGCATTATCGAGGGGGGTAAGATATTACGGTATTTATATAAAACGCCTACAACTTTCGAGAGCTTTATGGTAGTGTCCCGCACCGTCTCATCCCACAGCATATGTTCATTAAAAGTTACGCCAAGTACCTTAGCATTTTTTACAATTTCCACATCTCGTGAGGCAAAAGAGAGCCCTCCCGGCGGGCTGCTGGTGCAGCTTGTATTTTTTGCGCGGAAAATAATTGCCTTAGTTTTTGCAACATTTATTGTTAATGAATTTGCGGTGGTCCAAACGTTTAGACTCTGCAAGAATTGATTTGCTTTTCTTATAATGACGTCAATGCTAGTTCCAGAGAAAAACAAACTTGTATCATCTGCGTATATTATGTAGTTGACGCTATGATCTAAGTTCACTATGTCATTTATAAAAAGATTGAAGAGAAGGGGCCCGAGAATACTCCCTTGCGGTACACCTGCCTTTATTTGGCGCATGTTTGAACGCTCCCCGTCAATTTCAACGTACTGATAACGGTCTTGCAAATAGCTTTCGATTAGGTTCAGGGCAACACCCCTGATGCCACAAAGGTCCAGTTTCTGCAGTAAAGTTTTATGATTAAGGCGATCGAATGCCTTCGAAAAATCGATAAATATGCCTAATGTTAGCAGTTTGTTTTCGATGTTTGTAAGTATCATTTCTTTCTGTTTTAGTAGCGCCAACTCTGTCGAGTACCCCTTTCGGAAACCGAATTGAGAAGGGGTAATAATTGAGTGTTTTTCACAGAAAGCATATAGTCTCATGTGCATAATTTTTTCCAGTCCTTTGGAGAATACCGGCAATACAGACACAGGCCTGTAATTACCCACGTTGTTCTTATCCCCTGCTTTGTGGAGGACGGACACCTTGGCCACTTTCATTCTTTTAGGAAACACCCCATCCTGAAGGGCGAGGTTATAAATGTGGGTCAAACAAGGGGCGATAGAATGAATTACACGCTTTACAGGCCCGATCTGAATGCCATGCACGTCGTTACTTTTACTGTTTCTAAAATTGTTATATACAGATATCAATTCACTGTCGTCAGTAGGCAGAAGAAAAACACTCTCCAAAATCTTATCGACTAGGTCACAAGCGTTGACGGAGTGAGCGCTATCAACTAAGTCCACAAAATGATTATTGAACCTGTCAGCCAACGCGGCGCCAGTTATGCACTCGCCGTTTACAGTAATCGTTTTAATTAAGTCACTACGAGAGTGAGGTTTTACTAACGTGTTCACTTTTTTCCACATGACATCCGTTCTAGGTTCACCCTGAAACATATCGTAATGGTATGTACGCTTTGACTTGCGAATAGCGCTAGTCACCATGTTCCTTTGAATTTTAAATTCGCGGAGGACGCCCAAATCTCTAGTGTGCAGGAATTTATTATAGAGCGCATTCTTTCGATTTATCATTCTAATTATCTCCGAAGTAACCCACGGCTTGCGTGATTTCTTATGCACTCGACACTTCTTGTAGGGAAAACTCCGGTTATAGATATTTGTAAACGTTTCAAGAAAGAGATCATATGCCTGGTCAGCTGAGTCACAGGAAAAAACCGCACTCCAGTTTGTAAGTTGTATTTCCTCTTCAAAATAGTTTAGTCTTCTTGAGCTTATATCTCTGTGAAAAGCGTAATTTGTGTTCGAAGACTTTTTTGACCGAATTTTTAGATCGGGAAACAAATAAATTGGCAGGTGGTCACTGATTGTGGCCCCAATGACACCAGCAGTTAGGCGTGAATCATCAATATTTGTTATGAACAAGTCTAGAATCGTTGCATTCGTATTATGTGCCCGAGTTGGTTGGGATATTGGACAAAAGAAACCGTAGGAATTACACAATGACAAAAACCGCAATTGTCGCGGAGATGACGTCATCATATCAATATTAAAATCTCCGCCCAAGTAGAAGGTGACATTGTTTTCACCCATGAACATAAAGAGTTTTTCAATGAATTCCAAAAACAAGTCCATATCACCATTTGGTGGACGATACATAACAGATAATATAGATTTTGAACTTTCTAAAGTCAGAATTTCAAAATCATTTGTAACAGTAGTCAACTGATCTATGACCGTACATTCGAAAGCAGTTTTTGCGTAAATACAAACACCACCCCCGCGCTTTAAACCGCGATTTAAGTCATAAACGGTGTATCCATCCAAAGGGTCCATCGTCTCATCAGAACGGCACCACGTCTCGGTTAACATAAGGAAATCAAAAGAGAAACCAAAATCGTCTAAAAAAATATTCAACTCATCAGACTTGTTCCGTGCTGATTGAATGTTTAAATGAAACAGAGAAAAGGGAGTAGTAGAGAGGGCCCTGAATTTTCGCCCTAGTTCGTCGGGCAGTGGGTACACTTTTTTGTTCATGTTATAATGGCAAAAGGACATTGTCTCGATTCGGGTTTAAAATACATCGATTGGTGAATGGCAGACATGTGAAAAAGGTAGGCTCTGACAAACAAGAACATCACAGACTAAAAAATAAAAAGAAAAAAGCAGCAAGCAAATAAAGACCAAAGTAAAAACAGGTTGATGAACGGAGACCGAGACATGACACTCACCAAGCGAACCAGGACCGGTATTCCCTAATCCCCATCGACGGCACGACAGTACGGAGAAAAACGAGTGCAAAAGGGAGTCGATGCTCGGGGGCCTATATATATAATATCTGAATAGTTTTCTACGCCTGTACATATATCTCCCATTTCCGCTTATAAAGATTATGTACCCGGCAGAAACGTCCCTCATCAGCGCACAATCCACGTTACACATATTAACTTCCTGTGTTCCTTAGGTCGTATTCAGAACTACATCAATAATTTAGAAATATTTGGTGTTGACATATATATTTCAACAAATATGTCAGCCTATTAAAAAAAAAAAAGTGCTTGCGATATATATGTAGCGAACGGTTATGCCCCGCCATTTTCGAGTTGGCAGTTTGAAATCGGTTTAAACAAAAGCAACGATTTTTGGTTTTTATTGTTTTTGTGTATGGCTACTAACAAGTAGGCCAATGGGAAGGCCTCGGCCATTATTGACACTTTCAATGAATAACTGCAAGGAAATACAATTTCCGTCCCTAACTTGCGTCAACCGCCCATTTGGGACCTCTTCTAATAAACTAAAAAAAAAAAAAAATAACATGGCACATTCCATGACAACCCCCCCCCCCCCCCCCCCCCGGACATTCACGACACAGGCAACTCTGCAATGTACGTAAACAATTGACAACATAACCGAGTGTGTGTCAGTTTAATAATGACGCTCAACGTTGGCTGCTCCGCGCCGTGTTTCGTCTGGTTACCTTGCTCAAATTTTTCCTCTCTGGCCAAAAGTGTTTGCAAAAGCTAATCACAGTCACCCTTTTTGAAAGGAAAGGCTACAGGTTCAGTCCCCATGTATAAACGGCTTGCTTTTAAGTCAGCTCAAAACACTAAAAAGCCATTTCCTGTGCCGATGGCAGCATAACTGCAACGCGATCGAGTGCACACCCCGTGCACAGTATAGTTCGCACGATTTCTTTATCCGTACCACGTTGCACCTTTTTTTTTTCTTTTTTTTTCTCTTGTATAAGCACATATATTCGGAACTCCAACGCCCTATAGATGGCGGGGCGGTAGTTCCAAGATGGCGGAAGAGACGGGGATAGATTCTCCAGGATTTCCCGTGCGCCAGCTCGCTGCCATGGTCGGTGCGCTAGTAATGATTTATTTGCCTGCAAACGCGAAGTGGTTAGACCAGGATCATATCGCAAGTGACGGAGATGCTGATGCGCGTTAGCGAAATGAACATGTTGATATTTAAAAGTTGCCGAAACCTCAACTTGCGCAGCTTTGTGGTGGGCGAGCGCGTTTTACGCACCGGCCATGTCACTGGTTGTGGCAGAATATTTTTGAGGGTGATGAGGATACCGTGTTTCCGCCTTGCTTGGCCATTAGTGCTCTAAATATGAGCCGCGCACGGTGACCGCCAAGCTTCGGAAGAGCAGCTTTCACAGTATTGATGCCTTCGTGTCACAGTCTCTCAACTCGCTGCTCACCGTCTCGGTTTTAGGGCCGGTTGCACCAACGCCGCGCAAAGCGGAGCTTAGGCGGGAACCTAAGCTTAGTTTCGGTTTCGTTCGGTTGCACCAAACTCGCTTATCGCAAAACCTAGCTCTAAACTACGCTTAACTTGAGCGATCAACACTGGGTTCTTTGCTTTTGGTTGTTTCTTAATGTTCTTAATCCTGGATTAAAAACATGGCGGCTGGTTTGTTGCGGTCGACGCGGTGGACGAAATTGGTTGTGCAAAGTGTTTTAGGCTGCATCAGCGTGAAAGTCTCGACAAAATGACCTCCGACTGTGACCAGGATGCAAAATATAGTCGTGTGAAGTGTTTATCGACCCCTGTTTTCAAGTTGGCTCCCCCCTCTCAGGGCGTGTTAGCCCTAACCGAGAAACGTACGGAGGTGTGGGTCTGTGGGGCTCACGGGGCTCACGTCCGTCTTCCCGTTGGTTCTTCTGTCAACGAGCTTATTCGTATGGACTTAATAAATTTCGCATAACCGTAACGTATTGTTATTTACCAAATTGTTTATTTACACTTGCAGCGCGTATCCTTCAATTCGATCAGCGCGTTGAATAGTGGCAGTACATGATCTCGGCGATCAGCTGATTGTCGACACCTCTGCCGTTCGCATTAGACTGCGGCGCTTTTAAGTAATAAAACAACAAAAATTCAATTTCTTTCGTTTTTTGAGTTTTGAGACAATCTTCAGTGAATTTTCCTAATCTCGCGAGTAGAATCTTGGCTTCAGAAAACTGTATGGTTCCATAACCGTAACTTTTTTGGTGATCACGATTTTTTAGGAATATTTTGCTTTATATCTTTCTTTCGTGGCGACGACAAATCGTAACGACTACTATGCTAGATTCGTTCATTGCTGTATCGCGGCAGGCTGGGGTAGGTGATGCGAAGAGACGACTGTTCTTATCGGCACAATGTGATGTACTAGTGGGAGTTTTTTTTTTCTGAACTCGACAGTGTGAAACTGAAGTCCGTTTGAGGCTGCAGCGGATGTTCAACGACGGTACAGTGCAGTTCTGTCACTTGGCTGATAGCAACGAGTACCGTCGATGCAAGGACCTGACCTCTCGACGACTTCTATTCGACGATTTCCGGACATTTTCGCAGCTGCCGTGGCGAGTTCGTCACTGCTTTGAACTTGATCGGTCTCAGGCTTGACTTGATTTTAGTAGTCATCTTACCTGCCTCCTTATATTGATGATGTTTTGTCTTCAGCGATGTAGTCAGTAGAGTCCCCGATGGCTCCTTCACCTCAAAATGTGAGCACGAAAACTACTACCACTGTCAAAATATCCTCTTATGAACCGATATTAAACACACAATCACAGATGTAAAAATCATTCGTGTTTCTTTGAAGCTTTGCCTTCTGTTATTGAAAGTTAAACGAAAAAATGATTGAATTTGGAGTCCTTTAATTTGTTACTCACCGAAGAAATACAGCGAAAAGCAGACGCCGACGACGACTACTACGGCAGTTTTTTTTTGTTTTTTTGTTTACATCACGTGATTCCTCTCCGCCAATCGTATTCGTCCCTCTGAGCGTTCCCTAGTTCGCTCTGTTTGTCCCTAGATTCCCTACGCAAATCCAGCGTTTAGCTAGGGGTGCGTCTGTAGCCGGCTTAACGTTGGTGCAACCGGAATTTAAACCCGTGATCACCTGAGCTCGGTTTAGGGCGCTAAGCCGGCTTAGGAAAGTGCCGCTTTGGGTTAAGGTAAGCGGCGTTGGTGCAACCGGCCCTTAGTGTATTGCAACACGCGATCATACTGCTCTATGATTATTGATAGGAAGTTTGTTACCGCAGGCTACTGCGCGGTGTAGCATTACAACCGGAGGCTCGCGCTGCGCCTTTGAAGCACAATTTTCAGCGCGTGCCAGGAGTGCAGCCTTCCTCATGGTAGCCAACGGTAGCCTGCGGTAACGCTATGCAAAAACAGCCTATTACCATAATCGGCGTGTTTGGGGTTTAGGGGTTTTATTCATTGTGCTACCAAAAATGCATATATTAATATACCGTACTTTTTTTTTTCGTACCGTGTTATTTGCAACGTTGTCGCCCCTCTCCCCAAAAACTGCCAGTTCCAAGCTCTCGATCGTCACGAACGGCTGGCTAACACAGTCGCGCTAAAAACGTTTCGGGCATTTCTTTACTCATGCGTACTTGCTGAAAGCAAGTACGCATATTCTATCTTTGAAAAGTGCTTGGAATAAATGGTCATGTTCCCATGGCCTTAAAACGCAAAACCATTCCCAACGTCTATTGCTCAACATATCGTTTCGCGACCAGTTTTTTAGGGCAAAGCATAGACTTTTCATAGACCGAACGCTAGAGCTCTACATTATTAGCGGGATTGTTTGCCGTCACGTTGAGCACATTAGAGCTGCCGGTCATGCACGGCCAGCAATCCGCAGCGTATGCTGCGGATTGCTGGTCGTTATCCGCACAGGACTGAGTACGCCACGAGACAGACCGGTGTTGTGTACACGATTCCAATTATAATGCAATTAAATGCAAAGGTGCAAGCGAGCTGGACAAGAATGACGAAAATAATCCATTAATTTTGACAGAGTCAGGGAGCACGCGGCGTCGGTGCAGGGCACGGGGGCTGGGCACCTTGCAGCCCGTTGCCACACGTGCGGCTGCAAGCCAAATTTTCGCAGCGTTGCCATTATTAAAAGACACAGAAATACCTTTCCGCGCGAGATTTTCGAGGCCCTGGCCATTACGAAAAGCGCCGATGACTGCGTGAGCATGCCCTCCATCACGGTCAGCAAGAGAAAAAGGCACTTTTTGCAGCCTTGCAGGGCACCGTGAAAGGGAATAAGAGGGATATGTGTTGGCGGTGGTTTGTGGTTTGGGTGAGGAAGGTGTTAGTGACCAAATATAAGAATTTAATTTATTTTAATTTAGTATTTTAATTTAGTTGTGTTATGTAAGGATTTAAGGTGATTTATTGCCATTACTTTTGGGTGTGAATCGTTGGGTCAAAGTGATGAAGAAGTGTAAAGTCTCAGTTGATAAACAGATCTGTGTATGTCTCTGTGTCTCCCTGTCTGTGTTTGCCGCTATCGTTGTAGCTGACCGTTTACTTTTGCAATATTAAGCCGGTTAAAGCTACGCTCACGCGCACGCTGCAGGTACTTGCACACATGAAGCATCAGTTGGGGTTTAAACCATGAAGGTGTCGATAGACCTTTCCAAAAAGTGCTCCGGGCCCGCTTCATTTTCAGTGTTCGTGCGTATGAAGTGTGATTGGCTAGCTTTCCGAAGTGACGAACACGCGCATGCTGGGCTGAGGAGATCGCACGCTGGGCTGAGGACTTGTAAATATTGGAATGGTGTATTGGGCAGGAGATCGAACTATGGGGGGCGCTTTATCGAGGTTGTTTTCGCCACAGCCCAGTGACATAGCAACAAAGAAATTGAATCTCGCCTAGAACGATTTTGGACACGAGCGCGTTGGTAGAGCGCTCCACTTGTAATGGAGTGGTACCGGGTTCGATACCCGGACCAGTCGAATTTTTATTGTCGCGCAGCAGTCACCTAGTTATGTTTGGAGATTCGTGTTTGTCCTTTGTCCCTCTTGGTTCCCCTTCTCCAGGGATTATTTTCGTCTCTCTTGTCCAGCTCACTTGCACCTTTGCATTTAATTGCATTATACTCATAACCTGAAATTACAAGCTTCACAATTGTTGGTGTTAGACTGGTGGCAGCTGAGTAAAACCGTTTGCTCTACTGACGTCTAACTCCTGGTCAGCTCAGTTGGTAGAGCGCTCCACTTGTAATGGAGTGGTACGGGGTTCGATACCCGGATTAGGCGGATTTTTTTCGGTCGCACACCAGTCACCTAGCTGTGTTTGGAGGATTTCTGTTTGTCCTTTGTCCCTCTTGTTCCCCTTCTTCAGGAATTATTTTCGTCATTCTTGTCCAGCTCGCTTGCACCTTTGCATTTAATAGCATTATACTCATAACCTGAAATTACAAGCTTCACAATTGTTGGTGTTAGACTGGTGGCAGCTGAGTAAAACCGTTTGCTCTACTGACGTCTAACTCCTGGTCAGCTCAGTTGGTAGAGCGCTCCACTTGTAATGGAGAGGTCCCGGGTTCGATACCTGGACCAGGCGGATTTTTTCGGTCGCTCACTAGTCACCTAGCTGTGTTTCGAGGTTTGTGTTTGTCCTTTGTCCCTCTTGTTCCCCTTCTCCAAGGATTATTTTGGTCATTATTGTCCAGCTCGCTTGCACCTTTGCATTTAACTGCATTATAATTATAAGCTTCACCCTTGGTGGTGTTAGACTGGTGGCAGCTGATAAAATCTGTTTACTCTACTGACGTCTAACCCCTGGTTAGCTCAGTTGGTAGAGCGCTCTACCTGTAATGGAGAGGTCCCGGCTTCGATACCTTTACAAGGCGGATTTTTTCGGTCGCTCACCAGTCACCTAGCTGTGTTTGGAGGTTTGTGTTTGTCCTTTGTCCCTCTTGTTCCCCTTCTCCAGGGATTATTTTGGTCATTCTTGTACAGCTCGCTTGCACCTTTGCATTTAACTGCATTATAATAATAACCTTAAATTGCAAGCTTCACCCTTGGTGGTGTTAGACTGGTGGCAACTGATAAAACCCGTTTACTCTACTGACGTCTAACCCCTGGTGGGCTCAGTTGGTAGAGCGCTCCACCTGTAATAGAGAGGTCCCGGGTTCGATACCTGGACCAGGCGGATTGTTTCGGTCACTCACCAGTCACCTAGCTGTGTTTGGAGATATGTGTTTGTCCTTTGTCCCTCTTTTTCCCCTTCTCCAGGGATTATTTTCGACATAGGTTACAAGACCTATGTCTTTCTTTTTTTCAAATATGTACAGTTTTACTCCTGCTATCGCCCTCCACGAGGTGAGCGGTATTAATAAATAAATAAATAAATAAATAAGACCGTTCCTCCCATTAGGGAGGGACTATCGATACCTTTTTTTTTTTTGAGAGTGCGGACGGCTAGTGCTACGTGATGGACGGAAACGGAAGCGCTCCGCAACGTTTAGATTTTTTTTTTTTTTTTCTGCCGGTGTGAAAAAACAATATTTAGCTTGTTTGGGGGGAGGTACCCTGTATATCCATTAGAGCTCAAAGGCACAAAAGTTTAAATGCTCCGTTCCGCAATCTCTGCTAGGATACGCCCTTCTAAGGACGCGGAGTGCTCAGGTCTGCACAAGAAATGTTGTGGCATGAAACGTCTTTATTAAAAGTAATGGTTGGCGACTCTACCGGGTCTTGCTGAGTAGGGGTAGGAGAGGGGGTTAGACAAAGCAGTGTTGCGCAGTGAGCACTCCCATTCCATTCCAACTTATTTCGGAATATTGCCGCGCGCAGCTGGCCAACTAGGCAGCGCGCGGGTGGCCTAAAGGTTATCGTGCCTTGCTCTTAAGCGAAAGGGCAG